>NW_022901030.1:241982-250379 GCF_012274545.1 Fukomys damarensis | reverse complement strand
ACATTCTCCCTACACCTTTAGCTCCCTTCTTTCCATTTCTAAATGTCAGTAATCTTATTAGGATCTTATGTATACATAATTTTTAAAAATCACGTTCTCAGCAAATTCCTGGTTAGAGTTCTATGCAGTGAATCCCACTGACAAGTACAGTGATGTGGTTACCCTCATGAGACACTAAAGAATGTTTAGATGGAATCACACTTTGGAACTTTATGGAGTTACTCCCTTCTTTCCATTTCTAAATGTCAGTAATCTTATTAGGATCTTATGTATACATAATTTTTAAAAATCACGTTCTCAGCAAATTCCTGGTTAGAGTTCTATGCAGTGAATCCCACTGACAAGTACAGTGATGTGGTTACCCTCATGAGACACTAAAGAATGTTTAGATGGAATCACACTTTGGAACTTTATGGAGTTAGTTCCCTACAGAATTTTAGAGTCCTATATAACCTGAAAATGGATCTAAACGCCACATACAAGCATGGCATGATTTCAACCAAGGGGCTTAAAGATCACAGGATATAAAGGGTCACCAAATATGGAAGTAGGGTTTTATTTATTTTCCTCGAACAATCCAACATTATTCACACTGGTGTTAAGAGAAAATGCTGTATGACGCAGGTGCATTGGACGACTTCCAAGACTGCACAGAACATAAGAAAAGACAACGCATGCAAATAGTGCAAGGTAGAAACCGGCGGAAGCTTCCAGATCGGCTGTCTTCGAAGAGACCTGTGATGATATGTGAATCACGACATTTCACCTACAGTGTGGCTGCTATGAGATCGCTAAATGTCCCATGAGAGCTGCAGACACCTTAGAGTAACCTGACAGGTGAGGTGCGTCTGGAGTCACAGCGCAGTTCTTAGTCATAGGGCAAACAGCACAAAACCTGTGGGCCCAAATAACCGGGGGTGAGGTCAGGATTCCATTGTGTACAGTGAGGAATGAAGGTGACTTCTGCCTTCTGCAACCTCAGCGGGGGATTGATTGCTACACAACTGTGCCCGTGCGTGCGTGTGTCCGTGTGTGTGTCTGTGTGCGCTGTCTTAGTCACATTCTCGTCTTTGGGACACAAAGTCAAAGCCCACACCCTCTGGGAGGAGAAGGCAGTGACGCCGGCTCACTTTCTAAACTCCGGTCCTCCCATCCGCTGGGTGCAGCTCAAAGACACAAGGTGGACGGCGGGGCACAGCTGCTCACGACGCGGTGGTCAGGAGGCACAGAGAGGAAGCAGAAGCCGGCTGGGAGAGAAACCTCTGCAGACCGCGCTCCTCCTCCCCAGCTCCAGGCAGGCCCCGCCTCACCTCATCCTCAGCTACAAGTGACCTGCGGGCTCATCCACCTGAGAACGGACGCCCCAATACCCGCCACCTCCCGGAAGCCCCACCTCCTCAGGCACTGGGGGGTCATGGCTTAGATCCCTAGGATTTTATGTAATTCATAGGTAGATGGATACGTGTGTACTCAAAGCACATATCATTGCAAGTTGCTCTCCTTTTACTAACATCTGATAACACTAAAAATATCTCATGTTGAAAATTTTTACGTGGTTGTTTCTGCATCTCCAGTCCCAAGCACCACACGGATGCACCAGACCACAGGTGTGGAACTCACACCTGTGAGACAGGAGAACTCACAATCTCACACTGGACACAGCTTCTCAGACAGCCTCACGCGTCCCTCACGGAGACACTGGACTGTGGACTACACTTCCGGGCCTTTAGTAAGGACAGAGTGGGGTGAAAAGTGGAACATTTCGTGGAGATAACTACGATTCTACAATGAGCAATAACCACACACAGGCATCTTTCCCCAGACTTTGTCCGTCACTCTTTGGCCACTGTGTGACAGACAAGCCTGAACATTCAGTGTTCTGTCCCTCTGTCCCAGGAAATTGATCCAGTTTGGAAAAAAAACATGGGACCCTCTGTGTCTGATTTTTTTTTTTAAATAATGCCTATCTCTTTGGGGAGACCAACGAGGTTAAAATGAAAAGGCCTGGAAGAGGTTTTCAAGTCTGCAGAAAAAATACTTTAGCATGCTAAATGATGGAAGAATTAGATGCTTAAAAGAAGAACAGAAAGACAGCTAAAGTCAAATCTGAGAGTTGGCAATTCGGACCCCTCAGTAATGGACAGTAAGAGAGGAGTCAGGAGGATGTGAGTAGGATTTGAAGACGGACACAAACCAAGGAAAGAAGTGTGGAAAGCACTTCCTCGGTGCTTACCCTTAAGTCAGTGTTATCCAAAAGAAGAATCCCTGAGATGCAGCACAACTTTGAGAAGCAAGCTTTAAACCCGGCAGGTTTCCTGGGCTCTCAGGAAGCTGTGATGCCCCAGGCCCTGCCCACTCTGCAGGGTCCCACAGGAGGCCACGCAGCCCCGTGCTGCAGCTGAGCTGAGCCAGCAGTCGCTCCCTGACGGGTAGCTGGGCACTGCCTTTGCTGATCAGAGACTTATTCTTTCCAGGCTGACTTAGGCAGCAAGGCCAAGTGACAAGTAGGGCCTACATAGCCCCTCACCTCGGATTCCTCAGAGGTGGTTGTGAGATGAGAACAGTCCCGCTCCTGGGCCTTCACTGATCTGCAGAGGGTGCAGGCTGCCACGCGCGGCACTTGGCACAGGCAGGCTCATCTCCTGCTTGGTCCCGGTATGTGCAGGGCTCACCTCGTGTGTGTTCCCCACTCACCATGTGACCCGACACGCAGACCGAGGTCGCATTCAGACCCCGGCCGTTCCTGGGCTTCAATGCTCTGATTGTAACTCCTGGACATAATCATACTTTCTTCATAGTATGATTTTGAAACAAAATAAAATCCTAAACCCATTGTGTATTAAATTTATTTTTAAAAGTTTCTGGTTCTACTTCTTTTGATGAAAAATTCTTTACTTCATCCGTTTTCTAAGTAATGTACAATTATTCATACCAGCCTTTCAACACAATTTTAGAGGGAAGAGCAAAATTTTATATGAAATGCACATATATATTTATAATAATTTCTCAGAAATTGGTAATGCTATATATACATGAGTGTTTCACCACATTGCAATGTTTTATTACAAAAATCTTTAGAAATGAACTTGAAGGTCAAACTGAGATCACTGAAGCTCTTGAAAAATGCTACATATTTTGGTGTACTATTTCATGAGTACACTGTCATGAATTTTACATACTCTGTATATCAAAAAATTTGCACTGTCTTTAACAACCACATGGCATAGATGTAGCTACTAATATCTAGAGGAGTATACATATTTTTTTCAGCTGTAATTGAGTTTATTGGTACATTTTAGGGATATAGTACAGTTACATTCATTGTTGGGAACTTGTACCTCTACATGACAAGTCTTGATTCTCATTTTTCCCCTTACACCTGCCCTCCCTTCACCCCCTCCTCCCCTCCCCATCTACAAACACTTTATTTTCATCTTTTCATTATCTCACATTTTTTTCTTTTCCCTTATTACCCTTCCCCTACCCATCTCACCTTCCCTACACCTTTAGCTCCCTTCTTTCCATTTCTAAATGTCAGTAATCTTATTAGGATCTTATGTATACATAATTTTTAAAAATCACGTTCTCAGCAAATTCCTGGTTAGAGTTCTATGCAGTGAATCCCACTGACAAGTACAGTGATGTGGTTACCCTCATGAGACACTAAAGAATGTTTAGATGGAATCACACTTTGGAACTTTATGGAGTTAGTTCCCTACAGAATTTTAGAGTCCTATATAACCTGAAAATGGATCTAAACGCCACATACAAGCATGGCATGATTTCAACCAAGGGGCTTAAAGATCACAGGATATAAAGGGTCACCAAATATGGAAGTAGGGTTTTATTTATTTTCCTCGAACAATCCAACATTATTCACACTGATGTTAAGAGAAAATGCTGTATGACGCAGGTGCATTGGACGATTTCCAAGACTGCACAGAACATAAGAAAAGACAACGCATGCAAATAGTGCAAGGTAGAAACCGGCGGAAGCTTCCAGATCGGCTGTCTTCGAAGAGACCTGTGATGATATGTGAATCACGACATTTCACCTACAGTGTGGCTGCTATGAGATCGCTAAATGTCCCATGAGAGCTGCAGACACCTTAGAGTAACCTGACAGGTGAGGTGCGTCTGGAGTCACAGCGCAGTTCTTAGTCATAGGGCAAACAGCACAAAACCTGTGGGCCCAAATAACCGGGGGTGAGGTCAGGATTCCATTGTGTACAGTGAGGAATGAAGGTGACTTCTGCCTTCTGCAACCTCAGCGGGGGATTGATTGCTACACAACTGTGCCCGTGCGTGCGTGTGTCCGTGTGTGTGTCTGTGTGCGCTGTCTTAGTCACATTCTCGTCTTTGGGACACAAAGTCAAAGCCCACACCCTCTGGGAGGAGAAGGCAGTGACGCCGGCTCACTTTCTAAACTCCGGTCCTCCCATCCGCTGGGTGCAGCTCAAAGACACAAGGTGGACGGCGGGGCACAGCTGCTCACGACGCGGTGGTCAGGAGGCACAGAGAGGAAGCAGAAGCCGGCTGGGAGAGAAACCTCTGCAGACCGCGCTCCTCCTCCCCAGCTCCAGGCAGGCCCCGCCTCACCTCATCCTCAGCTACAAGTGACCTGCGGGCTCATCCACCTGAGAACGGACGCCCCAATACCCGCCACCTCCCGGAAGCCCCACCTCCTCAGGCACTGGGGGGTCATGGCTTAGATCCCTAGGATTTTATGTAATTCATAGGTAGATGGATACGTGTGTACTCAAAGCACATATCATTGCAAGTTGCTCTCCTTTTACTAACATCTGATAACACTAAAAATATCTCATGTTGAAAATTTTTACGTGGTTGTTTCTGCATCTCCAGTCCCAAGCACCACACGGATGCACCAGACCACAGGTGTGGAACTCACACCTGTGAGACAGGAGAACTCACAATCTCACACTGGACACAGCTTCTCAGACAGCCTCACGCGTCCCTCACGGAGACACTGGACTGTGGACTACACTTCCGGGCCTTTAGTAAGGACAGAGTGGGGTGAAAAGTGGAACATTTCGTGGAGATAACTACGATTCTACAATGAGCAATAACCACACACAGGCATCTTTCCCCAGACTTTGTCCGTCACTCTTTGGCCACGCAGAAGACGTCCACTTAGTCAAAGTGAAGGACTTCTTCACCAGAAGACACTGATAACTATTGGACCCTTGCCTGGAACCCTTTCCTCTCCCCGTCTGTTCTGATTCATAACTAAGGCTGAAAGTGGACATCCAAGGGTGCCCCTCTGCTGCGCAGTGGAATTCGATGTTTGCCCCTCATTTATCTCCTTCAGCCTTTCCATTTGGTGAAGGACTGCAAGCTTGTTACAAACAATTTGGATGCTTAGCTAGTTGATGCCTCTTGTTTTCATGAGACGATAGGATCAATTAGGTCAGAAATGAATGGATTTGTCATGAACATGAAAAAGTGAAATGCCAAAAGCATTGAGTGACAACTTGACAAAATTTGATGCAGTGATACTAATTTTTGAATGACAGAATAAGCACATAAATAACTTGCAAAATTAAAAGTACCAAGGAAGTTTTCCAAGAGAATTAGTACTATGCATGAATTCCAGAGTATGGAGCCCCTCAGCTCATAGAAACACAACATATGCACTGATGAGCACTAGTCCAAATAAGTAAGGGATAAATACTCATTTTAATAAATTAAGATATTGTAAAGAATTGTGTTAATCCATTACTGCAGAATATTAGGAAACAAATAAAATCACTATATACGTGTGAGGAAGGTTTGGTTTATTTTAAATATTTATAACCATCTTTTCAGCTTTTCAATAGCTGCTTTTACATCCTTATTCCTTAAACTGTAGATCAGAGGGTTCAGCATGGGAATCACCAGGGTGTAAAACAGTGAGGTCATTTTGTCCTGGTCTAGGGAGTAGGAAGAACTGGGCCGGAAGTACATGAAGAGCACGGTTCCCTGGAAAATTGCGACAGCAGTTAAATGGGAGGTGCATGTGGAGAAAGCTTTGAAACTCCCCTCAGCAGAGTGGATCTTTAAGACGGATAAGATGATGTAACAATAGGAGACGAGGACTCCTGAGATGGTGCTCAGTTCAGTGAACCCAAAAATGGTGAATATGGCTAGTTCATTTATCTGTGTCTCTGAGCAAGACAGTAATAAGATGGGTGGGATATCACAGAAGAAATGATCGATCTCATTAGACCCAAAGAAACACAGGCAGAATGTCAGTGTGGTGTGGATCAGAGCGTCTGTCAGCCCCACCAGGTAAACCGCAGCCACCAGCAGGGAGCACAGCCTGCTGGACATGTGGGCCATGTACAGCAGGGGACTGCCGATGGCCTTGTACCGGTCAAAGGCCATCACCACCAGCAGCATGCACTCCGAGTCTACAAAGGTGCAGGCAATGAAGAACTGGAGAGCACAACTGATAAAAGGGATTGACTTGTTCTTGCTAAATATGTCCACCAGCATCTTGGGTCCAAGTGCTGTGGAGTAGCAGAGGTCACAGAGAGAGAGGTTGCTGAGGAAAAAGTACATTGGTGTATGAAGCTGGGAGTCCATTCTGGTTAAGATGATCATGCCAAGATTTCCCAGGAGATTAATTACATAAATAAGTAGAAACATGTTAAATAGTGTTTCTTTCATCCTAGGGTTATTAGTAATTCCAACTAAAATGAATTCAGTCAATGAGGAGCAATTTCCTTTTTCCATTGTTTGTATTCTTTTCTAAGCTTTTGAGAAAACAATTAAAAAATTGTAGAATCATACATTACAATTCTGGACATCAAATACACACATATGTATTTGTGTGTATATATGGCAAACATATTTTTTCATTTTTTTATTGTTATATTTATCCTGGTCATGTTATGTTTTAAAAAATATTTTCAAGGGAATGGGGAAAAATAAGAACCAAGATTGATTATGTAAAGTTTCAAATTTTCAACAATGAATGTCCTTATACTGTCTACATTAAATGTACCAATAAAATAAATTATAACTATTTTCATCTATTTGAAAAGGAAAGATTGAAAGCTAGTAGGTCAGACAACTGGGAAGATTTGATCCAAATCTACATGAAGATCTAAATCTTCATGCTATACTTGCCTTTCATCACATTACTTGATTTTTAAGGGCCCCACTTCCTTATTTCATGAAATATGTGCAGATGATTGAAATCATATTTGATATTTAAAATACTGAATAAAGAAGAATTTACACAAAGATTTAAAATACCTTATTAAATCACTTCTAGCTTTTATAACATCTACACATATATAAACTTTATATTATGTTCCTAAATATCATGATTTGTTCAAGAGTTGTTCTAGAAATACAAAACTTCACATTGGCTTATATTAAATTACTATGACATTTTTATTGGTCCATGCTTTCCTTACTATTTTGAGAGAAGTAATTTTCATTTACCTTTTCTTCAAAAATATATTATGATTTCGCTATAATACTCATTACCTGTTTATAGTAATGTTCTGTTACAGAAGAATCAGTCTTTTGTCACCCCAAAAAAAGACTAAGAAGGAGAAAGCAACACATTTAACAATATACTTACAATTCACCGAGGTAAGAATGCTTGGATATTAAAAATTTGGAGTGGAATGAGAGAAAATCAATATTTCTGAGATGTTTAGTTTTCTCTACCTTTTATTTTTTTGAGTTTATTGGTACATTATAGGTATACAGTACAGTTAGATTCATTATTGGGAACTTGTACCTTTATATGACAGGTCTTGGTTCTCATTTTTTCCCTTTGTCCCTGCCCTCTCTTCACCCCCTCCTCCCCTCTCCATTTACAAATGCTTTATTTCCATTTTTTCATTTTCTCATGTTTTTTTCTTTTCCCTTATTACCTTTCCCCCACCCTTCCCACTTTCCCTACACCTTTAGCCCTTTTCTTCCTCTTTCACATTGTCAATTATCTCATTAGGGTCTTATGCACACCAGAGAAACTATTCGGTATTTACACATGTGTGACTTATTTATTTCACTTAGGAGTATATCCTCAATATGTGTCCATTTTCCTATGAATGACTCTAATTTCTCATTCCTTATGGCTGAGTAGTATTCCATTTTATAGAAAAACCACATGTTCTTTATCCAGTTTCCAACAGATGGGCAAATGGGAGTTGTTTCCAAGTTTTAGCTATTACAAACTGTGCCACTATAAACATAGGTGCATATTCTTTTATACAAGTGCTACTTTACCTTTCTCTGTTGACATATGATAACTGAAGTGTGGATTTTTTTCACTTTTAATAAACCTCAGTAAAATGTGGCCAGTTCCACATAGACTTGAATTTATGTATATTGTTTTTAATGTGCCAAGTCGATTATTTTTAGATAAAACAAGAAAAT
>NW_022901030.1:195703-241482 GCF_012274545.1 Fukomys damarensis | reverse complement strand
TCACGAATTGTTCAGGGGCCGAGTTCCCTGCAGGTTGGTCTCACAGTCTTCTTTCTTCTCACTTGTGCAGTCATTGTCAAGGGGCTCTCTTTGGCACTGGGTCCAGCGTATGTGCATATGCATGATGGTAATAACTCTGATGCGTGTTGTTTGTGGCTCCCATGGAGTAGTCATGGGGCTGAGGTTGGAATCCTGGGCACATGTGCAGGGCAAGCAGCTGGGATTCAGAGCACCAATGCCCAGGCGTAATCCCCCACCTCTTCATTGGTAAAGGTATACAATGCAGGAGGCTTCACTGAACAGTGAGGGGCCAGAGTCCAGTGTGTGTGTGTGTGTGTGTGTGTGTGTGTGTGTGTGTGTGTGTAACAGTACCACAGCTATGGAGTCTGGCGTGAGCTAGGGAGCTATGGCAATGGAACCAGTCAATTCTGGCTGTTAGAAGAGCTAGAATCTAATGGATCCACCTCTGCTGGATTGCTTATTAAATACCAACCTTTATCTTTTTGTAGCTTTAAATCACTTCCTCCTCACACATCCACCAATGACAGATAACAAACATTAATGTCCACATAGTATAATATTACTACACAGGTCCAGTGAAGGAACATCATCATCAGGAACCTGTATCTCAGCTCTTTCCTTCATGTGTGTTACTGAAATTCCAGGAGAGAAGCGTGACACAGATTGCGTGTGATAATGTGTAACCAAACACAGCGTACTCGATGATATGTGTGGCGCAGAGAGTAGATCCATAGTGGTGATTGGTCATATAAGGATGCTGATCACAATGCCCATGGCGTTCAGTGCCTCGGTGAGCAGGGGATTCTGCATTCACGGCAGGTGCAGTAAAGGTCTTCCCTGGGTGACATTCTTGCTGCAAGCACATCAGGGAGGAAGTGCTCCGTGCCACTCTGGGTCTCTGGATGTATAAAGTGAATCTTACAGGGAACTGGGGTTCTCTCTGTGAAAAGGACAATGAGCCCACACTGTTTTAAGCTAACTTCCAGAAGGCATTTCTGTCTCTGAACTCGCAGAAGTTTGATTCCCTGCTCAGTCAGCCCTGCCCCACTGTAAAGCAAGAGGAGCTTCTCCTGCACACCACAGGCTGTCCTACATCTTCAGCCTGTTCTGAATAAGGGTGACAGGAGTAATGGTGGCAACAGTTGGCTGGGGAGTAAGAGTCTCACAAGGTCAGGTCTTGTTAACTGTGACCACAATAGTGGATGTCTTCACAACCAGAATTTAATCAGTGCCTCCTCCATGCCCCATTTTATTACTATTACTTAATCAGATAACTAAGCTTCAAGGCTATCCTATGACTGACCTACAGAAAACTCACGATAAAATTGTGTGTTACAGTAACACTGCTGAGGTTATGAAACAACCACTGTTATTAGAAAACAGAACTGGCTTTCTACTCAGTAAATTGTATGAAAACATCTGCCCCAAATGGCACACACTTGTAAATCCAGCCATTTAGGAGGCTGAGGCAGGAGGACTTCAATCTGAGTACAGCCCTGGGTAACTTAATGACTTTGCAAGACTCTGTCTCAGAAAAGAGCATTGGGGAGAATGTGAATATATCTCAGTGCAGAAGCACTGCTTCAGTGCTCAGTGTTAAAAACAATGAAACACAGTTATACCGATGTATAGAATAATAAGATTATAGAAATCTTATGAGCCCCAAATTCCACGCCTGAACTTATACCCAAGTGATGTAGAGGCCCTGCCAACCGAAAGACAAACACACACAATCAATTAACCTTGGTATTATTTGCAGTAACATAGGACTGAAGGAGCTCAAATATTCTCAACTTCAGACTGCGGTTCTGGAACATCTATGTAGCTATAGGAGCTCGGGGTGTGAACCAGGATGTGCTGGTGGAGAGGTGATGCTTCCTCTTTGCGGGAGCAGCTGTGTTTAAGATGTTAAAGTGATTTAATTTCTTGATACAGTCTGTAGCACAGATGAGCCTTGAAGATATTAAATAAACGAGAAACAGTTGTACACCAAAAGCAGTGTGTTTTATGAGATTCACTTATAAGAGCATCTGGAACAGGGAACTCTCCAGCACTCCTAAACAGAAGATGGGCTGCTAGGCACTGGGGAGAAGGGAGAAAAGGAATTCACTGTGTGCAGGTGAAGGTTACTTTTCCTGTTGGTAAACATAATCTAGGGGGCAGAGAGTGATTTAGTTACACATTAGTGGAAGTTTTATATCAGGTGAACATTACTTTCCTTGTAAAAACAAAGGAAAGAAAAGAAAGACGCTAAAGCTGGGACCTGACTAAACAAAATGTAACTGCAGTTGATTAGCACCTCTAAGAGAGGGACAGAGAAGCAGCTCGGGAGAGAACAAGTCGAGAGAATCAGGTGATGATCAAGGTCACACCACGTCCTGCAGAAACCCATGCAGTAGTAAGAGATGAGCAGAGAGATCTAATTTCAGGAGGAAAATGGCAGGCGGTTCCTGGCAATCCGTTAAGCGGCTTCTCTTGGCTCCAACAGCAACTCCCTCGGATCTCTGTGGGTGTGTTGGTGTGGGCTCTTCACGGAAAATGTGTTGAAGTAGAAGAGGGAATCTGAACACGACTGTCTGCAGTCTGACGAAGTAACACTTTCGCCTTGAGGACGAGCTTCCCGCCTTCACTAAAACGGCAGGAAAGGGAGATGCAACCCACAAATACAAGAAACAGGAACACACACAGACACATGCCTGAGGAAAACCTCTCTCCTCGAGTGAGATTTGAAAAGAAACTGTGAACACTAAAGACACCCGGTGATTACATGTAATGATTTGTCTGTTTTCCTCTTCTTGTCACAATCACCATCGTGGTCAATAAGCAGACGGGAACGCCCAGTCCTTGAGGAACTCACAGCCTTGTATCGCATGGAACGGATGCAAACTTCGCAGGGTGAGAGTGAAGCGAGGCTCAGAGATCACAGCCTGTGCCCCGCACCCCAGGAGCATCGAAAGAGGAGGAAAGGCACGGAGAGAGGGCGTCAGACGGGGCCTGCTCCTGGACGTCCTGATCACCGCGCCCCACCTTCTTCCTTCTGAAAAGACACAGGTCTTTCTGCCTCAGCCTTCTCTGATGCAAATATCTTCTTCCCCTGATCCTTTCCTTTCCTGGGTTTTCATTTGCATGGATCTGATATAAAATCCCTTCCACCCAGGAGCCTCTCTCCTGCACTCTGGACTTAGATGCTTTGCTGTGGCTACATTTGCCTGAGTTCTTTGAATTCATAAAGGATTTGAGGCTTATCATGAATTAAGTCACAAAAGGACTTAGGAAACACCCAATAGATTATAGTGTATTTTTTTTTTTGAGACAGGGTCTCACTATGTAGTTGAGACTGACCTGGAACTCACTATGTAGCCCAGGCTGGTCTCAAACTCACAGCAATCCTCCTGCCTCAGCCTCCCGAGTGCTGGGATTACAGGTGTGCACCACCAAGACTGATTTAATGTAATTGAACTGATGTCAAAATTAAAGAATTATCCATGAAAAACCTAGCAAAATAAGAAAGACTAGAACTTTTTCCTAGAAAGATAACAGCATAATTAAACTCACGACACATAAAGGAAAGACAGGCATGAAGTGACACTCCTAAAATCCAACCTTCTCGAGAGGGTTAAGAAAGAGAATTATAAATTCACTGGCATTCTGGAAACACAGTTAAGACCCTATCTAAAAAAATGATAAAATATTACAGATGAAAGAACTACTTCACACCATTTTCATATGATTAGGTCTTAGCGTTAATACTTATTTCATTGAACTAAATTATGTATTCTGCCACATCATTTTAATGCAAATTACTATATGTGGGGCATTCTGTACAATCTTTAAAACCACCTTTTATTTTTAATTTTTTCCAGGGCTTCTTTCACATCCTTATTCTGTAGGCTGTAGATTAGCGGGTTCAGCATGGGAATCACCAGGGTGTAAAACAGTGAGGTCATTTTGTCCTGGTCTAGGGAGTAGGAAGAACTTGGTCTGAAGTATGTGAAAAGCAGAGTTCCTTGGAAAATGGCAACGGCAGTGAAGTGAGAGGTGCAGGTGGAGAAAGCTTTGAACCTCCCCTCGGCAGAGCGTATCTTTAAAATGGATAAGATGATGTAGCAATAGGAGATAAGGACTCCTGAGATGGTGCTCAGTTCAATGAATCCGTAAATGATGAATAATACGAGCTGATTGACCTCTATGTCAGAACAGGACAGGAGATAAAGTGGAGCTAAATCACAGAAGAAATGATTGATCTCATTAGACCCGCAGAAACACAGGCGGAAAGCCAGTGTGGTGTGGATCAGAGCATCTGTCAGCCCCACCAGGTAAACCCCAGTCACCAGCAGGGAGCACAGCCTGCTGGACATGTGGGCTGTGTACAGCAGGGGGCTGCTGATGGCCTTGTACCGGTCGAAGGCCATCACCGCCAGCAGCACGCACTCTGAATCTGCGAAAGTGCAGGAGATGAGGAACTGCAGAGCACAGCTCAGAAAAGGGATGGATTTGTCCTTCCCGAACAGGTCCGCCAGCATCTTGGGCCCAATTGCCGTCGAGTAGCCGAGGTCACAGAAAGACAGGTGGCTGAGGAAGAAGTACATGGGCGTGTGGAGCTGGCACTCCATTCTGATTAGGAGGATCATTCCCAGATTTCCCAGGAGATCAACGACATAAACGAGGAGAAACACAGTAAATAGAGCTGCTTTCATCTCGGGGTTACCTGTAATTCCCACGAACCTGAATTTAGTCAATGAGCAGTTTTTCTGGTTCATTGTCCCTGTTCTTCTCTGAAGTACTGATAAAATGATAAAACAATTAAAAGTATAGCTGTGTGCTTTAGGTTTTTGAAGATCAATGATGTATTTTAAAATTAGAATGCAATTTGTTTAATGCCATTTTAGTTTTGGAAAATTACCTGTTTTCGTTTTGGAAAATTATGCGTGTTGTTCTGGAATCTTTTATCTATTTGAAAAGAATAAAATGCAGCTGAGACAGAGAGTTATGATATTCTGAGAAATTAAAATACCGCTTATGAAGTTTGTGTCTTTTTGCAGGCGCTATAATTTCTTTGGACCCTGCTTTTCTTACCTCAGACAATAAAGTGGAATAGATTGTAATTCCAGGTGATCCTCAAATTAATGTCTAATATCCAGAGACTTGGAGAGTTAGGGTGTGAGATATAAGAGCAAGAATTTGCAATGCTTCAAAGTATACAGGTGGATAAAAGTGATGACATTAATCCCCAAAATCCTGAATATTCACAATATTACTTCTATATATACATTACTCCTATGAATAAAGAATGCTTATGCTGCTACTAATGAAATTTGCCACATTACATTTCTTATTGTTTGTTTCTTTAGTATGAGAAGGGGGATGAAATCCAGGGTATGGACTACTGGTTTAAGAGTCTTTCCTGGTTTCCTCACAGTGCACCTTACCTGCTTGCAGCAGTGGTCTGATTCCAAGGGATGAGGACTCTAAAAAACATATATTGAGGAGAAGCAGAGCCAGCAGAATTTGCACATTGCTCTGCATTTCTTCTATGTAAGACAGGCTGCTATGTTAGGACATGAATTAGCAAAAGGGACCGTAAATACACAGGCTTCGTCGAACACGCATGTGAGCTCCCACAAGTGTCCGACACTTTATGTGTTAGGTCTCTCTGTTGATTAATGAAAGCTGGTATACAGCGATTGACATTTGTGGGGTTATTATAAGATTAAGCAAAGAAGGAATTTATTTCACATAGAGTTAAATCTTCGTACATCATTATTATTGTGTTACAAGCAAAGTATTTTTGAAGTAAAACAAATTTTAAAATCTCTTAAAATCAGGCACGTGTTTGTACAATGATAAAAGGAATCAGGGCCCCTCCCATAAATTCAGATGAGAGTGAAAGAATCAACGTATTATGTTGTGGATTCTATGAAGTTCAGGCAGATTTTTTACATTCTGGGGGTAAAATATTTTCAGGCACTAGAATTTCCTGGACAGTTTATTAAATAGGGCATACATAAAATGTTTTATTCCAAAATCTCTCTTTTTTTGGGAAAAACTAAATTATTTTCCTTTTACTCTGTGCCTTTCTATCTGATTCTGCACCTACCTGAGGTGAGCCAGGTCCTGGGAGCTCAGCACTAAGCCCAGAGCATTTTATTTTGGTCGGTGTCAGTTGGGACTTCCGTTCCTGACGCTATTTCCCCTGGGTTTGGTGTGATTATGTTTGTCATCCTATATTCTCTCCTGTGAATGGCATCAATTTAAACAAAAGGTAAAGTTTTATTTTTTTTAATTGCAATGAAATTCACCTATTTTGAGAAGAAACTCTCAAAGTGTTTTATTTGTGTGTATATAGTATGTAATATCCAGATAATCCTGTGTTTAATCTTTCCCATCTGTTGCCTATTTTTTCTCTTCCATTTTAAAGTTTCCTTTATTACTTCACTCAGGAATATTATTGTTCTTCAGAGAATTATTTTATTAAAATATTTTGTATTTGACAATGTACTTTTATCAGTGTGTTTTATACCTCATATCTTACTAAATATCATCCTTTTGCTTTTAGCTTGAAAAGTAACCTTTAGCATTTTTTTTTCCTTTTTCTTTTTCTGACCCTGGCTGGCCTTGAGCTCACCGTGTTCCTCAGACAGAGCCTCAAACTCATAGCGATCCTCCTGTGTCACCCTCCTATGTGCGGGGATTACAGGACTGCACCACCACGCTCTGCACTTTAGCATTCCTGTAAGGTAATTCTAGTGGTGATAAACTATTTGGTGTTATTCATCTTAGCAAATATTTGTAAACCTCCATTTTTAAGTGATAAATTTGCTGGCCACCATAGTCTTCTTGATTGGTAAGTGTTTTTCTACGATTTTGAAAGTCACCCAACCCCTTTTGGTCTTCGTGGTTCCCGATGAAAAATCTTCTGATAACATTATGATTTTTCATTTTCCATGCTAAGCTCCCAAATGTTTAAAGTTTCTGTTTTAAAATCTTCTCATTCCTAGTTTGGTGTGTCCCCAGGGAGATCTTTTTGAATTTTTTCTAGTCCTTGCCTGTGGTTTGAAATGATTTGTTTTATTTTTTAATAATGCCTGTCCTTTTCTTTGTCTCTTTTTCTTTTGGCTCATGTAGTTATGCCTGCTGTTGTTCTGAGTCTCTTAAATCATCCTCTATTTTTTTTTTTTTTTACTTTTTCTTCTCAGATTGTACAGTTTCTGTTTAACTCTCTTTAGGTTCTCAGGTAACTATTTTTGAGTGATCTCATTTTCTATTAAATTCCCCTATTGAATTTTAAGTTCATCAGTAAAAATCACTCTACTCTAATAATTCTATCTGTGACTTTTGTGCCTTTTCTTCGTTGAAAATTCCAGTTTATTTCTGCATTGATCTCTGGAACTCTGAGCATTTTCATGACCATTAGTTTGAATTCCAGGACAGATGAATCACATATGTCACTCCATATTGTCAGTTTCTGGAGATTAATCTTTTTATTAACATTTGAAATCAATGTGCCTATTTTCCCTTTCCTTGATTCTTTTGTTGGTTCTCTGCATTGGATAAATCAGCGGTCTCTCTCAGCTGCTGATCCTGATCCTCAGTGAAGTGGCTCACCAAGCCATCAGTCCAGAGACTTTGTAGTGCTTCTCGGGTCCTTTTGTTTGTCCAGATTGGTATTTTTGATGCTTCTGGAAGTAAGCATGTGTAATATCCCATGAGCACCTCCAAGTCTGGATGTAGCAGGCGGCGCTGGGCTTTCATACCGATTCAGCATTTGTGGTGACCCTAAGAATGAATGATCACCTGCTGCTGTCCGTATTCAGCTGAGAGAATGAAGTGGAAAAATATCGATATTCAAGCACAGGCTGGACTCCAGGATCGTATGCAGAGGCTACTGGAACTGGGACTGCTCTGGACCATCCCGCTCCCCTAGGAGGTCAGAATCTTTCTCCCCCTACAGAGAAGCTGAGGGTTAGGAATGTCTTCCCTGCTCTCATATAACACTGCCAGGTCAGGTTCCACCACAGAATGCACCTCATGTTTTGTTAATCATTTGATATGCTTTTTTCTCAATTTCCTGGTGGGCTGGAGCCTCTCCATGGGTCTCTGATTTTCCTTCAAGGCAAATGATCTAACAATGGGTATGCAGCTGTGTGCCCATGGGAAATGAGAGGGTTAGGCAGCTGTTTTGAAATGTTCCTGACATCACTCCCTTGGCGATAGGTTAACAGTTTGGATAAAACATGCACTTGTGTAGCTGTCTTCGGATTGAACCTTACTAGACATATTTTAGCTTTCTGCACTTGCATATTTATATTTTTGACTCTATTTGGTCACTTTCTGCTCATTAATTTTTATCTAAATTTCCCCTCTCTTTCTCCTTCCTTCTTTAGCTCCTGTGAGATAAATTTAGCTATCTTGATGCTCTCTCGTGAATCTTATAGGCTTTCTTCATTCCTTCTCATCATTTTTCCTCTTTGGTTGTATATTTTCAAACAACTCGCTTTAGGGTCACAGATTTACTCCTCTGTGTGACTGTTTCTGTTGTGTTTTTCAGCTATTGTATTATTTGGTTTCCCTTAAAGTTCTTCATTTGTTCACTTATCAATTTCCTGATTTTGTGAAAATCTTCATATATTTTTGGCGTTCACTGGCATTCTTGTTTTCTTCTCATTAAGCCTATTGGTACTTTTCACTAACATTCTGAAAGACACTTGCTTAATTATGTGTCAGGCCAACCCCAGATGTCCTTTTCTGTGGAGACAAGTCACTTTAACATCATTCTGCTCTTCAGTGGACATACATTTTCTTCACTCTGTGTGTATGGCTTTTGTCTTACTTCTCTGATTTCTGTACATTTGATGAAGTGGTCGCTTTCTAGCTTGCTTTGCCTGGCTTCAGTGTGGAAAGTCTTTCTCCTGGGAACAGTGTGAAGGCCCTGTCTGAGCCGGGAGAGTGACTCTTCCTGCACTGGGGAGGCATGATGGCCTCTGCGAAGCTCTATGGGTTTGAATCAGCATTGGCAGACACTTCAGGGATCCCCAGGATCAGCCCTGTGGGCAACAGTGAGGGCTGTAGGTGTCATCGCTCCATAGTTTTCCATTCCCTTTTCCCCTAGAGGTGAATTCATGCTCAAGGGGGTCACTCCAGGCACCAAGTGTCACTCTGGGCACACTAAGGTGGGAGGGATCCCAGGACTGACAGGCAGTGCCTAAGCAGTGACCAAGCAGAGCCCCCAGACCTGGGGTTCAGGGTGCCCATGGCACCAGCATCCAGGACAGTTTCCCTGCTTCCATCACTGGCCATGGTGTGCGGCATGAGGGCTGCTGAGTGCTGTCTGTTACTGCTGCTATAACAAAATGCCTTAGACAGGGACACTGATAAACACATAAATTTAGTGTCACAATCCAGAGGTTGGGAAGTGCAAGACCATGTCACCAGCAGTCGCTGGAGGAGGCTTATCAGGGATGGTGTCTTTTTAGTCTTTTTAGTGTCCTTCAAAGGCCCTAGAATTGGCAAAGGCTGTGTTCTCACACAGCGCGAGAGCCAGGGAGATGTTTTACCTTCTTTATAAGGACACTGTGAGTTCATGAAGTCAAAGTTCTTATAACTAAATACTTTTCCAAAATGCCCAGCTTCTTTTTTTTGGTACCGGGGATTGAACTCGAGTCCTTGCACTTATAAGGGAGGCCACAGAATCACTGAATTAAATCCCTGGCCTGACCCAGCTTCTTAATAACATCAGAAGAGGAATGAGGTTTTAACATGAGCATTGGAAGATTACTTTCAAAAATGGCATCCGTTGTCCAAAGTGTGCATGCACACCACCACACACACACACGCACACACCAACACACACACACCACCACACACACACGCGCACACACACACACACACACACACACACACACACACACTCACGGGGGACTTTGGACTGCAGAGATTGCAATGCAGCTGCAAAGCCAGGGCCCAGCCTGCACACTGCCTTGCTACTGGGTGTTTCTGGTATCTCTGGCAAGGGAGGCCCCAGGCTGGCTGTGGAGCTGGGGTCTGGAAGGAGGATGTTCATGAGAAAGCCGCAGCTCTGCAGGCAGGGCACATGTGCATCTGAAGAAGGAAACGGCATCTCTGCTCCTGGAAGGCAGAACAGCAGCCCCTTCCTGACAGAGGGGCAGAGGTGACTCCTGCTGCTGGGGTCCACAGCGAGGCTCTCTGTTCGGCTCTCAGAGGGCAGAGATGCCAGTGCTCTGTGCAGAGGCACCTTTCTGGGGGGGAACACGGTGCCCAACCTGTGGTGGATCAAGATAGCGCCCAGCCTCCTCCTCTGTGTCTGCCATCTGCAGACACCGCAAGGGTCCCGAGTTCACAGTGCATCTTTCTGTGAGGTCTGCCTCCATTTTTGCTTATGTATTTATGCTTAGTTCTACCATGTTGCTGCAGGTTTATAAATGGTCACAGGAGTACTGCTTGGACTGCTATAATTTCCAGACATTTTTCTCTTTGTTTTTTTTCCTGGGGATGAAATCTACTGTTCATTTTTAAAGGAAGTTTTATGTTTAAAGGAAGCCATACTTTGCATCACAGAGCTCAGTAGTAATTTTGTTAGTTTAGACGATGACTGCTACTCGTCCCTTTGAAACGCTCAAGTGAGTGGATCTATTGTTTGTGGCTATCATTACTGAGTTATGTACTTGCCACTATGCAGTGATGGAAGTAGGAAGGCTGTCTGGAAAGGAGGGAACCTTTGGGGCCTTATATGACTTTGTTCCTAATTGTGAAAAGCTAATAATAATTAAGAAATAAAATTTTAGAAATGACTAGTGGTGTGGATACTTCAGTAATAACGGCTTGTCACCAGACAAGAGTCAGTAAGGGCTGTGATTTGGGCAGCAGGCCCTGGGCCACAGGGAGAGGCCGTTTGCGAAGCTGCAGCTTTGCAGGTGACAGGAGCTCTCAACGTTCTCAAAAGGCACAGCTACACTGAGGTTTCACTTCTCTATGCGCCGCTTCAATTTGGACACTGGACTCATTTGTGGACCCTGACAAAGTATGGGGAAATGCTAATTTAACCATTTCCTTATTTCAAAATAATTATGTTTACTCACAGGTGATAAAGTATTTGGTGACGTCATCATCGAATCACATGGCAGTAAAACCACAGCAGTAAGATTTTCACATGCAGCTTGATGCTGTCATTGTAAGTTTAAAGTGGAAATGAGGATCAAAGTGCAAAACAGACGATGTGAAGTAGGAAGAAAAGATCCAAAGGGGGAACGGGAAGTGAGAGGGGTAGAGAAATGGAAAAAATGGAAAGGAATAAATATGAGAAAAAGAAAAAATGGAAACAAGGTATTGGTGAATAGGGAGGGGTGGGTGGTGTGGTTGAAGGGGCAGGGGACTGGGAAAAATAAGAACCAAGAGATTATGTAATGGTGAGAATTCTCAATAATGAATATCAGTGTATTGTATACCTAAAATGTACCAATAAAATTAATGATTGAAAAAAATTTTAAAAATAAAGGTTTCCATTCTTTATGGAGGAAAAAAAGCTCTGTCTAGATTCCTCTGGTCTCTAAAACAAGCATATTTTTTATACCTTCATGAAGCTAAGCCTTTGTTCTGCTTATAAGATTTGCAAATTTTACTCTGCAAATAATCAATGATATATTTATGAGACTTTTGGGGTAATATGAATTAATTCTCCATTAATTTTTGTGTTCTACTGAAACATAAGATTCACATGTGAATAAACTAGTAGATTTGGCAAGGTTAAAAACCACGGAAATATATAAAAAACATGTAAATAATTTAACTATAAATAACTATAAATAACTATAAATAAAATGAATGGAAGAAAGAAGTAAACTTTTGGCACACTTAAAAATGTTAGCAAAATTTCTCTGCCTAGCAAGTAGCACACCTTTATTCAAGACAAATAAGGTAGAGTGACATAAAGGATAATAGCTGTGAATATACAAGTAAGCACATATAAGAAAATTGCTCAAAACCACCTTTTACTTCTGAGCTTTTGCACAGCCTCCTTCACGTCCTTGTTCCGCAGGCTGTAAATCAGCGGGTTCAGCATGGGACTCACCAGGGTGTAAAACAGTGAGGTCATTTTGTCCTGATCCAAGGAATAGGAAGAACTGGGCCGGAAGTACATGAAGAGCATGGTTCCCTGGAAAATGGCGACTGCAGTGAGGTGGGAGGTGCAGGTGGAGAAAGCTTTGAACCTCCCCTCGGCAGAGCGGATCTTTAAGACGGATAAGATGATGTAGCAATAGGAGATGAGGACTCCTGAGATGGTGCTCAGTTCAATGAACCCAAAAATGATAAATATCACCCATTCATTGACCTGTGTCTCTGAGCAAGACAGCAAAAGGAGAGCAGGGGCATCACAGAAGAAATGATTCATCTCATTAGACCCACAGAAACACAGGCGGAAGGCGAGTACTGTGTTTATCAAAGCATCTGCCAGTGCCACCAGGTAAATCCAAGACTGGAACCGTGAACACACCTTGGTGGACATGTGGGCCGTGTACAGCAGGGGGCTGCTGATGGCCTTGTACCGGTCAAAGGCCATCACCGCCAGCAGCATGCACTCCGAGTCCACAAACATGATTAAGGTGAAGAACTGCAGAGCACAGCCAACAAAGGAAATGGATTTGTTGTTGGCGAGCAGGTCCACCAGCATCTTGGGGCCAACTGCAGTGGAGCAGCAGAGATCAGAGAAAGAGAGGTTGCTGAGGAAAAAGTACATGGGTGTGTGAAGGCTGGAATCCATTCTAATTAATATGATCATCCCAGTGTTCCCCAGGAAATTAATGAGGTAAACAAGTAGAAACACGGTGAAAAGGGTCACTTTCATATCAGCGTTATTAGTGATTCCCAGGAAAATAAATTCTCTCAAGGAGGAGCAGTTTCCTCTGTCCATTCCCTTTTTTATACTCTTGAAACCTAGAAAAAATTGTTAAGATAGACACACGTTTAATTTTTCTGCACATCCCTAAATCATCTCCAGGGTAGATCACTTTCTTCACCTTTAATTTTGTTTCTTAACTACAGAAAATTATCCAGTCATGCGTCATTTTTTCAAAAGCATTCCATTTATTGGCAATACTTTAAAATCCTTAGACATCAATCAAAAAACTTTCAGTTGGAATCTAGACTCCATTCATAAGGGATATCACTTTACACATGTTCTTTAATGCCTCTGTACCTTCAGGAAGTCTAGTTTTAATGGGCCAAAGTCTCAATGCATTTTCAAATTCATGAGGAAGAAACATAATTCTCAGGATTACTAAGCAGCAAGATGCAGGACTAAGCAGTTAGTATTTTTGGAAACACTAACATTGACACAAAATAATGCCAATTACTATGTTTCTCAAAGATCGCAATTGACTCACAAAACATTGTAGTAGTTCTGGGACAACTATGTCATAGAATAATACAAAACGAATTATATTCTACAGTTTCTAATCAGTATATTCTTTGACTTTGATAAGACACGAGACAAATTGTGCATATTATTGACTTTTTGCCTGAGATTCATATTATCATTTTGCCCCAAGGTCCTATTCCCAGGGGCAGTCTGCAGCATGATCCTGACAATTAAAAGAGAAATGCTTAAGAAGAAATTTAAGCATAATACTATAGATATGAATTTACATCATACCTGACTTTAAATGGACTTTTATTTGAAAAAGTGAAAAAGCTATGAGGGACGATAGACAGTTTTGTGGTGTTTAGTCCTCACTCTCTTCGGTATATGTGTATGATTTCCTGCATTTGTTCATATGAATCTCTACTGATGTGAGAATTAGAATACAGGAAATGATTGGTTGCTTTTTATTGGTGCCTTTTTTATATATTTATTTGTTATTTTTTGCCTAGAAAATTATAGTATGTGCTCCATATGGAGTTAAGTTTTACATATTGTTATGTGCAACTATCATTTCAGTTCTTTAAATTAGTTAACACAAAGAAAAAATAACATCAAAGGAATGAGTGTACTTACAGAATGATGAGTAAACACATGTATGAGCATAGATTGAAATACAATAATTAAAACACTGCTTGGTGGAATATAATTTCAGCTGGCGTTTTCCAATTCTGAGCATAAATTGTTGTTTTAGATCATAGGATTTCAAAATTTAACTTAATTGGCATAAAATTATTCATTTATAAATCTTTTTCCATATGATAAGTTTAACCTTTCATTTATTTTGATAATTCAAGAACTTACCTGAAATGAGCAGGGTTTTTTGGTATTAGAAAACCAAGTACAGAGCACATTATTATATCAGGTGTATTTGGGACTGAAGCTCTCTAAAGCTGTTTCCCTCAGGCTTTGGTGTTTTGCAACGATGTCAGTAATTATATCTAAGGTTCTATATTTTCCCTTGTGAATACATGAACTTATTTAGCACAGGTTGAACTTTAATTATTTACTGTTGTCACCAAAAACATCTGTGTCATGATGAAACTGAAGACAAAACTCGGGCTGTAAAACATCATAACATGTTCATATTTTATTCTTTGAAATGTAATGTGCCTCACTCTTGTTCAGAGAAAGCAGACTCAAATGGAATTTACAGAGCCTTTCATGGAAGGGAGAGTAGAGATATCTTTATGTGCAGAAGAACGAGAATATAGTACTTAGGTCTTGGTACTAGTGAAAGCACCTCAAAAATTGTTGGCTAGGATTGTAAATCAGCCTTGGGAAAGGGTAGAGCACTGTAACAGTAAGTATGGAGAATATTTTGGAATGCATACAAATCCACTCTTACTACTCTAAATAATAATGTGCAAGTTTTTCCAAAAATAAATATATCCTTTTTATTTTATTTATTTATTTTTTTGTACCATGGATCGAACTCGGGTTCTTGTGCTTGCGAGGCAGGCGGCAGAACCACTGAGCTAAATCATCAGCCCTATATCCTGATTTTTAAAGTATTGTCTAAACTGGGTTTTTTTGCAGAAAGAATAATTATCATATACATGACCCACATTAATAGATAAATATCTGAACTGTTGTTTATTTTCACTCTTTGTTGAACACCCACCATCTTAACAATCTTAATAGAGTTAATAACGCAAATGTATTCATGCCAGTCTGTGTACTGGCCACTCGGGAGTGTAGACACATATATTCACTATGAAATACTTCAACCAAAAGAGCATGCTAAGTGGATTATCCATCTGTAAATTGACTGAAAAGCCTGTTTGGCGTGGGATTGAGGGAGAAGACTGGAGAAGTGTTGAATGAAACAGCAGCATGTACGATCACCGTATTTCTAACTGGGACGTGAAACAGACCGTTTCAGAAGTGGAAGGGACAGGACGGACAATGACACAGACACGGGAAGAATGAAGAATGGTGTATTCCAAGCTTATTGCTTCTGCTTTCCCAAGAACTTGAAACAGCCATGAAGCATACTGTTGAGTACGTTTTGGGAAATCCTTGCGTTAATCAATGTCTTGACAAGAGGTAAAGAAGCAGGAGTTCAGCTTTTACCAGGGTTGCTACAGTGTTCCCAGGAGAAAGCATAGCAGTTTAATCAATCATGTTCAAATAATGCAGTAAAATTTGGTGCTCTGGGAGACTTAAGCCCTTACAATGAAATAAGTTGGGTGAAAAAATATGATCTAATATGGTTCAGCTACCATAGAAAAGGACAGAAAGACTAACATCTCACTTCCATTTACTATGTTAAGCATAATTGGAATCTAATAACCAATGACATCCATTTTTGGACCTGCTCAAATGTGAATGACCTCATTTGTCATTTGCATAAAGATTGTGATGGGAGGAAAAAGGAATTAACATATGTTATGCACATGACCCAACTCCCCACAAGGAATATAATCTTATGGACTGCAAACATGTACTAATAAAAGTATAAATTAAATCAGATCTATTTGGAAATGTGTGATATTTCCACTTCTCCATTTTGAAGCTCAATTTGATCTAGTCTTATATTTGGAGATAACAAACCACACCATAGCGTTAAATATTAAATCTATGGTTTCATCCATTTTGAATATTATGTGCAATGTTAGTGAAATTACTGAATTTAATACAAAATTGTAAATACTTTGCAGTCATAGGTTTAGTTAGCATAATCTGTTTAGTGCCTTCTTTAATAGCATCTCAAGTGCATTTCATCTTGAGCTCCAAGGAAACATTCTGTGCTTTTAGTTCTTATCCATTATTCAATGGAGACATTCATCTTGGTAATCAGAACAGTTTTTGGAGGCATTAAGTGAATTGGACTTTCCCTTGGAAGAGAGACATTATGAGATGTGATCAAAAAGTGGTAAATGTATAAATTAAAAAAATTAAAGTGGGATAAATGTCCTCTAGAGGAGGGGAAGTATTTCCGGTATTTTGAGGGGATTGATGCTAATGTGTGTTTTACTGTATAATTTTAAAAATGTAAACATTTGCCATCTTTTTATCCCAAATAATAGTATATTGGTGTTTCATTATCCATTTTACTCACCAGTTCGGGCACAGTGTGAGACCTACAGGGAACTTGGCCCCTGAACACTTTGTGACCCTCAGAGCTGTCCTGGTCACTCACACATTATTCACCGTGATGGCCCTGCCGTGCTCTCCACCCTGACTGCACCTGAGAGAACAGCACAGTCGATGCCACTGACCCCATCCAGTAGGAACCAACCCATCTCCCTGACTCAGTGCTCACGATGGTCCACAGTGAAAAGTCTTTCCCCACTGAAGCCAGACTGGGAAGTTAGGAAGAACCATTCCCTCCAATGTGTAGATGTCAACATAAATACGTAAGAAACATGAATTGAAAATGAAGGGGGAAAAGCAAAGAAATAGATCTCCAATAAAAAAACAAATTCCTAATAACTGTCTTTAAAGAAAAAAAATCTATATTCTCCCCATCTAAAAATTCAGCATAATTTATCTAAGGAAACTCAGGGAATCTCATTAGAGGAAAACAAAGAGATGATTCACTGGAATCAAAAAATGAAGAATTTTAACAGAAAGAAATCAGAGAGAAGAACCAACCAAAATGTTGGAATAAAAAATGGAAAGAATAAAATAAAAAAGGTTATAGAGAAAACAGTAACACCAGAATTAATAAAGGATATGAAGAGTCTATGAATTCTGGGACAGGTTACTTGAAAATATAGAATCTCAGTTGAAGAAAGAAAAATAATGAACAGGAGTGAGACAAACTCACAGGGTTTATGTGATAAGAAGAAACAAAAGTTTACATCACAGGAATTAAAGAAATATAAGCAAAAAACAATGATGGCCAGGAGGCTTATTTAAAAAAAAAATAACAGTCAAGCTGAGCAGGCTGGTGTGTGTCTGTGATCCCAGCACTTGGGAAGGTGAGATGGGGGGTCACTGTGAGTTCCAGGCCAGTCTGGATTGCAGAGTGAGACCCTGTCCAAAATGCCAGGGAAAGAGAGAGAGAGAGAGAGAGAGAGAGAGAGAGAGAGAGAGAGAAAGAAAGAGAGAGGAGAAAGGAAGAGAGAAGAGGAGAGGAGAGAGAGAGGGAGGAGGAGGGAGAAGAGGAGGAAAAGGAAGAGGAAGAAGAAGGAGAGGGAGGAGGAGGAGGAGGAGGAGGAGAGGAAACAACAGCCAAAAAGCTGCCACATTTGGAGAAAGACATAAAAATTCAAGTGCGGTTCAGGAGATTCAAAGATTTCCCAAAATTCCATCAAAAAGGATTACACTAAGCCACATTATAATCAACCTGTTGTCCTTAGCTCTCTCTGAGGGATGGCATCAGCCGGATGGCAGGAAAGGAAACTCCTGAGTTGCATGTGTACTTCCTGGACTGCACCCCTGGAGTATTGCTGTCAAGAGTGAGGGACTTCCAGCTCACACATTATCTCTGGAAGGAGCTCCTGATTCCCACTGCCAGGGACCACCTGATAGCTTCTTTTATAAAGAATTCACCCTGCAACTTGACTCATTCTTCCTGTAAGGAAACTGGCCACACAGCAAGTGTCACAACTGCCACAGTTCTTATTCAAGGGGTTGTGTCTTCAATGACCTGGCTCTGAGAGTTGATGAGGCTTCGCGTTAGTGGATGACCTCGAACCACAGAAGACAAAGAGGACTTTGGCCTTCTTAGCCATTTTTCTGTGCAACTTGCAGGGTACCCTCACTGCTAAGGGAGCTAGACTGTTGGTTCTCCTCAGTTGAAACACGGGATTGAGTGGCCTCTTGTGGAACCCTGCAGAGAGGGCATGGCCTGGGACATCACAGCCTTCTGGAGAGCCTAGGACATCTGTGGTGTTTACAGCTTTCTTCTTCAGGTTTTCCTGTGTCTCCAGGATCTTTATTTTTCAACAGTACTTACTTAATCTTAAGCACCAAGATAGTAAAGTTTTCACACTTCGTTCATTGGTTTCTGTCCATTTTCTGAACCTATTAAAATCCTCCTGACACCTCCCTTACTATCCTGAAGTGGGATCAGAATCGCCAACTCAGATTTAACTTTGGGTTGAGGGAAGCTCTTCTTGCATCTCCTTCTGTTCTGTTAAACTTCTCATTCTTATGCCATTCAGGAGGCTAAGGCATTTTTCCCAGAGTCATAAATATCTCTTCTGGGAGTTTTTATTCTAGCAGTATCATTGGTCTCCCCGATGAGATCTCCATTATGTTTTGACAACAAAGTTAGACACACAGAGTATCCCATATTTTTTCTAAACTATATCAATTTCCTCAGACACAGTGGCAGAAAGCTGAGCATTCAGGCTTGTCTGCCACACCCCCTCACCTCTGTTCCCATGAAGAGACTTCTCCAGTGAACAGGAGCTGCTGATGGGGACCAAGACCCACTTTTTAAATAAACTTTTATTCATGTGCGTTTGTGATGTATCAGAAACATACTCATCATGGGGTGTGGTGCACACAAGTCTTGCATGGTGATCCTCTCTTCTTTCTTTCCCCCTTCTCTCCTTTCTGCCCTCTCCAACTGTGTGCAGGTCAGTTCACTACATGAAATTTTATATTTTGATTGTCAAGGGCTGTTAATGATAGGAATAGAGTCTCATAACTACTCACAGGGAAACTCAGCTGGAAATTACATTTTATAGCCTGTCTTTCAGCTTGGTGGATTCTTTTAATGATATTTTACATGAGTTGTGTCTAGAAATCCTGCATTCCTTGCCAGTTTTTACTCCTGAAGAAGTAGGTGTGAGGTCCTATTTCATTACCCCATCTCCCATCCCATTTTCAGGGGAAGGTATGATGAGGCCAGACTGATAGGAAGACTTTTAGTAAAGATAATAGAACCATCTGGCCAGCCCGAGAATGCTTACATTTCAATGCAAGATGGTAGAAAAAGTAACGTTCTAGTCTCACACATGGTGTGCGTGAATCTTTTAAAGACCATCTCACTTGGTGTGGTAATTATACTGTCCTGTCCCGACCACAGCTCATAGTTTGTAACAGTTACTTCAAAGGGTGTGTGTTTGCTAACTTATGGGAGCAGCAAGGCCACAGAGGGCTTTGGTGTCCTCCAAATTCCTTGGGTGGCAGGCAGAATGGCTTAGCTCAATTAGAAGTTCACTTGAGAAAGGAGTTTGTCTCCAGGGTAAAAATATGTAACACTTAAAGAGTATTATTAGCTCTGGTGACAGAACATATTTTAGCTGACTGTTAACCTCTGTTTCAAATAAATTATAAAGCCTTAAAATAAATCCTCTTCCTCTCTCATCTCTTCTGCAGCGAATAAAGGTAAATATTATGTTTAACTTTGATCAAAACAGCTAAGCATGAGCTCCTTCCATCTGATACAAATTTAATTCTATGAGTTCCTGTAGCTTTAGCACTGGAAATTAAATCCTAATTCCACAAAAATAATTTTGTTATATTAAGTTTCAAAGCACTGATCAAGAGACCCTGTGCTTTTCTTGCCTTACTTATGACAAGTTCACATAGGACCAAAATGAAAAGCATTTTCTGTATAATAAGATCATGTATTAAATCCTACTATATTTTCACTAGCAGCACTGTGATTCTGGCTGTTCACTAAATGACAACTGTGTGTAAGTTCGCACTGAAGCACGGTGTCTGCAGTGAGTCCCGAACGCTCTCTCTGAACGGCAAGACCTCCAGTAAGTAAAGAACAGGACACTGAGAGGACATCATTGAACCGGCTTCTGAGTCATGGGCTGCCTTGGGTGCTTTGCTTGCTGTTCTCGCATGAGTGTCCAGTCCGAGTGAACAGGAGCTGAGTAAATACGACTGTGGTGTGGAGGGGTCGGATAGTGACCCAGAGCATAGATTCGTCTTAACTTGAAGTTGTATCTCAGTGATGTCTTCATTATATACTAATTTCTGACCATCATGGAAACCCAGTTACAGAACATTTTTGGCAGGATGTGCCTTTATTTTTATCTTTTTCTTTTGGCTGATAAATACTTATATATTAGTATATATGTTTCTGTGCTTATCTTCTGCCATGTGCTCTTTGCACACATTGTATAATTCTCAATTCAGAGTGAATTTGCTTCTTCAAATGTTTGTTTATCTTTATGATGAAAATGCTCAAAATATATCCTTTACTTTAATTTTTAAAAATACCCTTAGAGCAGCACGTTCTCTATTTTCAACTCCAGTATGGGCAGGGCCCGGCTCTTACTCTAAGGAGAGCTTCCCATCCATGCCTCACCCTCACAGCCTCCCCTGTTCTCTCTCAGCTGATATCCAGTCCTGGTACTTGTGGAGTCTGAAGCATCACATTTCATCAAGGGAAGTGTATAATTGTGAAAATTTATTGAAATCTTTAAAGCACTCTTTCAGATGTACCTTAGTGTTTTGTCTGGAATTTTTAGGTGACAAAGGAAATCATGTGTGTCTCTCCTTTCACTTTCAGAAAGTCTTCAGGGTGCCCCGTGCTGCACGGACTGTTATTTCTCCCCTTGAGTGTGAGTGTGTTTGTGTGCGTGCATGCGTGTGTGATAGTTTTATAATAGAGGAGACTGAATACAGAGTTTTGTGCAGCCCTGTATATACTTTTCAGATAGGCTCTCCCAGTGTGGCTGGGTTTTCGCGGAGACCTTCCTCCTCAACCTCCCAGAGAGTTGGGCTCACAGATGTGCCTGATGGTCCCAGGACCTAGGTCTGTGTATTTGTTAACCCCCATTGTGATCACGGTGCTGACTCACCACGAGTCTCAGCTTAGGGTTCTCCTGTGTCTCTTCTGCACGGTGATTTAGTCTCCACTGCTTTTCAAACAACACATAACATGGATGTGATCCAGTGCATCACAGAAACAATGAGATGAACGGCTACTTCAGCAGGTGTGATGAAATCTCAGTAGTTGGTAATTGCCCGACTCTAACCTCACATTCTGAGCACACAGAGTCACACAGGAAGTTCTACTCAATCTGTGTCTGGGCGAGAGACCTGCAGACTGGGGAGGACCTGGTGTGCACCCTGGGGACAAGTCTAGTCATGCAAACAATTCTACTCATTGGTAATTTTGAAGTCAAGTTCGGGAATCCAATTTTGTGAAATACTGAATTGCAAAGAAAATCTGCAAAATACCAATGGAAATATACAGCATAAGTCTTGCAACAAGGAAAGAATATAATGAGATAAAAAAATCACATTTTAATACACCTAGATATGTAAAAACAGGCACATACACCCAGTAAGGAGAAGATGCAATGGGATAAATAATGTGAAGATTAAACAACAGTTAGTGAAGACCTGAGAGATGCAGGGAAGTCACAGAGATGAGTTTTGGTCCATGCTCCGTCTATCAGGACTGCACAATTCGAATCTGTACAATCTAATTCGTTACTTCCTGCACGTCATGAATATTAGCTTTACCTTTTAAATTATAAACTTTAACAAGAAGGAAGGAAGTTCACTCCACTCCATGAAAACTTCTGATAAAGCTACAAAAGCTCAATTCATAGATCTTACATTAAAATGCAATAAAACTGTAAAACTCAGTAATAGTACATGTTTTACTGTTAGTATATTATGATTTCTTAATAATAAGCATCTCATAGAGAAAATAAAAGATGAGTTAAACTATGAAAATAATACAGGAAGAAATAAAATAAAAATTAACTACTAAGCGCTAAGAACTATAAAAGTGTTCAGTTAAACAACACAATTCATTTAGAACTGAAAATGGTAGGAAGGGACTTTGACAAGTGAGGACATCATGGTAAAGTAATGAAATTAACCACTGCTACATTTTAGAGTTTGCTACAACTTAGAGCTTGAGCTTTAGTGAATTTAAATCCAAATAGTATTTAAAATAATGCAACTCTTCATCAAATATAATGTCACTTCAAAGGGAGAATAAAAGATCATTCTTGTGTATTTATTAATTATGAAAATAAAGAGCTACGAGTTTTGAGCTCCTATAGTTATAATTTTTGCTCCAACAGGGAATGGGATAAAGAACTTAGTATACCACTTTGTATTAAAAATGATTAAATAAAGGTAAAGCTCATGAAATTTCTTGAACTTCTGTTTATTCCCATAGATGACACCTGAAGGGATAAGTGCAGGAGGCAATGTTTCCACAGTGAGGCACTTTGTCCTGCTGGGGTTTTCGGACCTTCCAGAGCTCCAGGGCTTTCTGTCTGGGGTGTTCACCATCATTTACTTGGTCGTGGTAATTGGAAACAGCCTCATCATCACCATAACAATCCTGGACCCTGCACTACAGAGACCCATGTATTTTTTCCTGGCAAATTTTTCTTCTCTGGAAATCTGTTATGTTTCAGTCACTCTTCCTAGGATTCTGTTCAACATTTGGACACAGAATAGGAACATTTCCGTTCTGGGCTGTGCCACACAGCTGTATTTCTTCCTTATACTGGCTGCCACTGAGTGCTTCCTGCTGGCCATGATGTCCTATGACCGCTATGTGGCCATCTGTCACCCTCTGCACTATTCTCTGCTCATGAACCCAAAAAAGTGTGCTCAGCTGGCAGCTGCCTCCTGGCTGGGTCCAGTTCCTGTCCAGATAGGGCAAACGTGCCAGATCTTCTCTCTGCATTTCTGTAAGTCCAACGAAATTGCCCACTTCTTCTGTGACATACCCCCCATTCTCAAGCTGGCCTGCGGGGACACTTCTGCTCAGGAGGTGTCTGCCTGTGTGATAACGATGTTGTTTGCTGCTGTCCCTTTCACGCTGATCCTTACCTCTTACAGCAAAATCATTTCCACCATTCTGAGGTTACCAACAGCTCAAGGCCGGGCCAAGGCCTTCTCCACATGCTCTTCCCACCTGCTGGTTGTGGTGCTGTTTTTTGTATCTGCTAGCACCAACTACCTAAGGCCAAAGACCAGCCACTCTGCAGGAACTGACACACTGCTGTCTCTCTTGTACACTATCCTGATTCCCATGTTCAACCCCTTGATATACAGCCTCAGGAACAAGGACGTCATTGCTGCCCTGAAAAAATTATTTCTTCAAATGCAGTGCCATGTTTCTTCTTGATATTTTGGTCATATAGTTGTCAGAGAAATATTTCAGCACTCTGCAGTCTCAATTTGAGTAGTTAATGTGCTTTCATTACATTTTTATGTTGGCTTCCAATGTACCTTGCCTGGATGTACAGTGGACAGGTTCAACTGTGTTCAGTAAGCCATGCATAAACATAGTAAATTAAATGTTAACATGCATCAACTTTACCTTGAAATTATACAAATTCAAACTTCTGTCTTGTGCGTTAAATTTTTTTTTTTTGTACCGGGGATTAAATTCTGGTCCTTGCACTTGCAAGGCAGGGTACCGAACCACTGAGCTAAATCCCTAGGTCTTGTGGGTTAAATTTAACAGATGTTATTTTCCTAAATATGTATGTAGTAGTTGTATTTTCTGATATTTTCTTTTAATCTACACAGCATATAATAGTAGCTAGCAATTAAGTAATGAAACAATTAATATTTATAATGAGTAGACAACCAGATGAACCCTAAATAAATCCAGAACTTTTGTTGAATCATCATTAGAATTTATTTAACTAACCATGCAGGACTATGCGGTTCTTTTCTATTGATACCAGAAGAACAGCTCACATCACTTATCCCTCTGCCTAATAATTTTCTGGGAAGACACATGATATAATGCAGCACTCCTGCTTCATTAACATGGTTTTACATTTTACATATATTTTCCTGCATTCTAGTAAGGCTCTGATTAACCTCTTTTTAATTATCTAATCTCTTAAACACAACCCAAATGAGCAGACATGTTTATAACTATACAGGAGTGGAAATGTGAAAGTTTTGGAAATTCTTTCCAGGATGACATGAAGTTCTCATAGATTGATTGCAGTAGTTCACCTAATATTATTTCTTGTAACTCTAGCTAAAGTGTATAAAATTATTTCATTGTTAAACTGGCAGGATTGAGGAAAGTGAGAGAACTCCGTAGAATCCTGAATATCCACCTTTAGATACGAGGGTCTCAAACCGTGAGCCCCTTCCTGTCCCTTTTGCTGTGGGGTTTCCCGGGACAGTTATTCCAATCCCTGGCTCCAACTCTGACTGTCACAGGTGTGCAAGGCCGGTGACAAGGGCCATCTCAGCTTCCTTCTGAACTTCGTTGTTTTTCTCTTTTCTTTACCCATTTGCATTTTCTATAATCTAACACGTGATATTACATTTTATTCATATGTTTTCTTCACAACAATTTTATCACGGTGCTTTATGTGCATGAAGAATTTGGCATCAGGTAGCTGAGGAAGGCCATGCTAGTGAGCACTGTGATGATAAAGACAGCCACTACGGAGGAAATGCTTACGTTCCTGGGTATTTTCTGAAATTTATGAAGTAAAGTTTATTAATGCATAAAATTTATAAATTTCACAGTGTTGCGGGTACATGGCGGATCAAAAAATTCAGATAGCTGAATTTTCATCTTCTTTATTCAAGAAAGTGTTTGGTAGTTAAATGTCAGTTATTTTTTCCCCTGAACATTTATAGTTAGTGGGATAGTGCTAAGGTACTTTTTCTTACTAACATATGGGGTCATTTTTGGGTAAAGACTCATACCTAGGATAGGTAAATATTGGGAAAGCTTTATATTTCAATGAATTGGTATAACCATAGAGTGAAAGTGATAATCTTTAACATTTAACTTGGAAAGTAAAACTACTTGTTTGCATGTTCTCATTTTTTACATTTCAATAATGCAATTCATTTTAGCCCTCTTATAAGGTATTCATACTTTAAATAGTCTTTAAAATAAAGAGATGAGACCTGCAAAATTATCACTAGATACAAACACAGAGAGTGTGAGTGATGAGAGATTTACCAAGCGATGCCAAGTGCAGTGTCACAGGGCTCCTCGGGAATGATAATTACATCACGAAGGGTTGCGGTCTAAAGGGATTTAAACTAGCACAAGCACTATGGAAATGAGTGTAGAGGTTCTTGCAAAACTAGTAAGAGAAATTCCATTTGACCAAATAATTCCCCTTCTAGATATCTTCCCCTCACATTACAGGAGGACTTGTTTACCCACATCTATAGCAACACAATGGGTAAGGATCTTGAAAGTAGCCTACAGGGCCATCAGCACAAGAATGGGTAAAGAAAAGTGGTATGTATAAGCTGTGGACTAGTACTCCGCCATGAAGAAAGATAAAAAGGAGGCATTTGTAGGCAAACAAAGAACATAAAAAGTGAAATAAGTCAGACACATAAGCTCCAACATAGCATGGCTGCTCTTACATGAAATATTAATAATGTACCGTAATAGAAAACAGATACATAAGGAGTAGAGAGAATTTTAAATAATTTCCCAAATTATCTATTCTGTTGTTTGTAAAGAATTTTAAGACATGATGAATTGCTTTATTTATACTACTAGTGTTTTTGTTCGTTGAAAGGAAAGTTCTGTCCGTTTCTTCTTTCTTCACTTCGTCTTTGTGCACGTCTACGTGTATATCTCTATGAATTGAACTCTCAGTAAGCTTTCGCCAATCTTCTAAGGTCGTCATACTTAGTATGTTCACTGTTGCGGTTCTCTACCATCTTTGTTATGAGATTTAGTTTTGTTTTCTTCATAGAAGTAAGAAGACTGCTTTTTATATTGTATTTATCAGCGCCCACTGGTTCCACATTGCAGCAAGACAAGCGAATGCCCTGGGAGTCAGGCCCTGCCCAGGTGCTGGGATCTGCAGTCCGCAGCCTCAGCCCCGCCGCCTCCTCCCTGTCACCTCTGAACCCCTTGCACTGCGGACCAAGGGCGCTGCAGATCTGGGGCGCGCTTTAAGCCTCGCCCTGGGGAGATTATGCAGCCTGGCCCCAGCTGCTCCCAGGAGCCCTAGGAAGAGAAGGGAAAAGTCCTAAGCGCTGGCCCTGGGGAAGAAAAAACAGCAAGGAGAAGGGAAGATGCAAATGTGGAGCAGAGCTACCACCTCGCGGTCCCCTGGCTGCCGAGGCTGGGGCTCCTAAGTCTGAGGCCAGCGCGGGCTCCAGTCAGACCCAGTCCATGAGAGGAGAGGAAGAAGGTGGGAGGTGGTGCCCAGCACGCGGCTCGCTGCTCTGGCTAACTTGGGGTGCTGTCCTGACCGAAGGGAATCCGTTGTCTGATCAGTCTCCCTGCGGGGCGCTTAGGAAGCATTCGCCCATTAAAGGAAGGTTTCCATGACTGCAGGGAGTACAGCGCATTCCCATAGCTGGTGGAGCCGGCATCATCCTGGACCGGAGAGGACGCTCCCGCTTGGCTGCCTGCAAGATGCAACACTGGCCCGGATTCTGTCTCGGGTGTGAACTGTGGCAGGGGATTCTGCTGAGTCTCAGCCCACAGGAGCTGTAAACAGATCCACGCAAGCAGCTGTTGGACACCTTTGTAACCATATTGGATCTAAGCCATTTGCTGTCCTAGATCTCGGACAGCCAGTGCCCCTATAGGATGTCAGATTTATTAGGCTTCATAATCAGGTGGATAATTTTTTACAATAAATACAGTCTACGAAATAATTTTCATTGTATAATCTTTCGAAATTGTTGCTAACCTATAGCACTGCTTTGTATTTCTAAATAAATTGTTCATTTCAAAACACACTTAACTGTTAGAAATTCTAAGGCGGGGATGTAGTCAGTGGCCCCTTCCATGTCTGAGAAGGGCAAAATCCTGAGTTCAACCCCAGTATCGATAAAAAACAAAACAAAACAAACCAATATCACCTCTGTCTCACAATAGTCCTGGGTCCTACTGAGTTCTCTATGGTGATGAGGTCAGGGAAGACCTTGCAGGAGTGCTCAGCCTCCTGGTCAACCAGAGTTTTTTCTGTGCCCGGGTCATAGAAGGACTTAGTAACCAAATAAGATAAACAAAGCCCTTGGAATGGGGAATGTCATAAAACTTATTACAAAAATGAGGGATTGAGCCAGAAACTTGTAGAAATTCTTTTGTGGTCCCTGGGGCAATACCAGTATCATAACTGCATAAATTGCTTGCTTATTACTTTTACATATTTTCATGTCCATCCTCCAAGGTCAAGGTAAAATCTGTTTTTTGAGAGAAATTTAATATTCTTTAATTTCAGGAAATATTTTGACTTTCTAAAAGCAATGACTGAAGGAATACTCAGAGTGAACACCATGAATTTCTCTAAAATAAAATAATCCGCAGCTAATTATTCTTCTGTGATCATAATGTTTAGTAATCGATGCAGTGACAACATAGTAATTTCTCTGGATTAGAACTCAGCTTATAACAAATATTTTTACCCATACTATAGAGTCAGGTAATATAGATTGAGTGCTTAGTTTAGCTCAGGAATTGAGACAGAATCCAAAGATATAGTAACAACTGGTTTATTAGTTTTGGCAGTTTGTTTGAGTATCTTAAAATATGCCGTGCACTTTCTACTGTAAAGACATACTCACCTCTGACACTTCCTGACTCTTTCCCGGCTATGAATGTTAGCACCCTAGCCTTTGTAGGTTGTAGTTATTCCTCTCTGTCCCCAAAATGCTTATCAATTTATTATCAGAGAACAAATAATATTCGTGCTATGGGTGTGCTCAGAAATTTCCATGCAGCTTTTCCTCCCCATTTTCAGGTACAGAATGCTTCGTCTTCATCATGGCTGAGGTCTTTGTGTTACCGTCTGCAACCCTGGCTCAGTTCCTCTCCAAATAAAGAGAAACATAACTCCAAATACTCATGAAACTAAAAAGGTAGCAATGAAGGTGGGGTTTCCTTACTTCCTGTACAACAAAATTGTCATACGTGAGCAAAGTACATAAATATCGTGTCCTCATGCACCTTGGGTGCATGTGAAATCTCGCTGTTACTTTTAAGTCATTGATACCAATTTGAGCTCAGAAAGTCAGAACAACTTCAGACCAAGTTCAGCTGCCTGGACTTAAAGTCACACCCACCTTTCCAACTACTCTCTTTCTTCCCTTATGCTGGACATTCATGAGCAGTTTCTCTGTCTGGGCCTGCTTTTATTTGTTTTTTTTTGTTTGTTTTGGTTTTTTTTGCTTTTTTGAGACAGGGTCTCACTACGTAGTTGAGCCTGCCCTGGAACTCACTATGTAGCCCAGGCTGGTCTCGAACACAAAGTGATCCTTCTGCCTCAGCCCCCCAAGTGCTGGGATTATAGGCATGGGCCACCACACCTGACTTAGACCTCTTCTCTCTCTCTTTTTTGTTTTTTTGTTTTTTGGTACTGGGAATCAACCTCAGGTCCTTGTGCTTGCAAGGTAGATAGCTGAACCACTGAGCTAGATTCCCCAGTCTGTGCCTACTTTTGCTTTCTTATGAAGGAAGCAAATGTTTGAGCGTCAGAGAGAGCAATTAGTTATGAAAGATATGTCAGTTTCTTTTCCTGGTTGGACAAAACTAAATATGGGGGCCTTGAACAAGAGAATCCCAATATCATCAAAAGGTAGCAATAGTTTAGTGATTTGGAAAAACAATGCTGAACACTTGTACAACAAATAAAGATGGGAAAGCATTGGTAAAGATTCTTTGGAGGCTGTTTAATTACATTCTGCTCGAGGTGGACGAGCATGAGACAGATGACATTTTATATAGAAAATGTGCATGTATTGTAAGTATCGTGTGGTATAACATTAATTGAGAGCGTCACTCTGAAGACATGAGTTGGGAACTATATCCAAGAGGTAAGCTCCCCCTGTGCTTCGGTGGTTCCTGTAGTCACAGGGGAAAATACAGACTCAGTGGCACAATTAATTATAGGTTTGCACAATGTGGAAACCTAATAAAAGTAGCTTAGGACAGTTCAGTCCCAAAAGGATCCTGTTAGAATAAAACACTCTTTGCTTGATGTTCAGTTACCAAAGCATTGCTCATCTCAGGTAAGTTCTTGGGTTTTCAAATTTAACAAATAATTCAAAAAAAAAGAAAGAAGAAAGAAGAGAAAGAGAGAAATGAACAAGCATAACTAATGGGAGAAAACTTGATTTAGTGCCAGATTGCTTAGTAAACATATTCTGAAATCTAATTTTAATCTGAAGTTGTAATTCATCCTCAAAAAAAAGGTTCTTACTGAGCTTATTAATTTGCACAAAAACTCATTTTCCTTTTCTTTTATCTGGGTTCATAGGCAGATTTTATTCATTTTATCATTGTGTACGTACAGACCTAAATTTCAGTTTTTTATAGCTTAATTAGTATATACTTGAAATATCACATTAGAAAACATGAGAAATAACAGTATGTGAAATTTGCGGTGCATGAATATCAAATAACAAATTTACCTAATCACAAAATCTCACAGTATTCACCCTAAGAGTCCACTTCTCATATGCACACCTGAAAATTCATCAGCTCTTCATGACTGCTCATATGCTCCAGGAGGAGACTACACAGCTCTATACTTACAGTTGTACTTCATCCTCTTTTCAATTTTGTATAAATACAATTTGCTCTATGCAATAAAAACCTTCATAGATTGTGATATAGTGCAGATTTTAGGATTAAAGTATGTTCTCCCACTGGCATTTTAGCATTTCTTTTTGAGTGAACAGAAGACTAATCTTTTAGGTCCAAAATTCTTCTATATTAAGGAATGAGTACTGTGTCAAAATCATAATACTTTTCAAGAAAGAAGTCAATAATACTTAATTTGGGACTTATCAAATATTAATGATAGCTCTATGAGTACAATAATAATATTTATCTCTATTTGTTGGTAGTACCTTTATTTCTACAACTAATAAATGGTATTTTACAATCTGAATGAATTTTGAAGAGGATAAAATGTATACTATTTTCCTAGGTTAATGATTACCTTTAAGAAACATAGCAAGCACTAAGCTGTATTTCTCATGATGTAATTCCCCTAAAAAATTGTGTTTCTTTATATTAATTGGAAGCTGTACTGAGATTTCAATCAAGTGTATATTTGCTGAAAATAGAATAGTAAAATATCCAGAGATATTGGAGAAGCCATAAAAAGGCAACATACAATGCTATATATTTAGATTTCACTCAAAATTTCTCAACTGCTGCTTTGGATTGATAGTTTCTAGGGTTTTCAAAAGCATCCAATATTGGTGAGAATGAAAAAAAAAAACAAAGCTACAGAAACAAAAGCTGTTCTGTTTTACAGATACCTTGCAAAGTACAGAAGACTTAAAATGGACCTCTTTTTTAAAGTTTAGATGAGAACAGGAAAATGGACACAGGAAATTGCTCTGCCTTGAATGAGTTCATTTTCCTGGGAATTACAGATGATGCAGATATCAAAGTGACCCTTTTTGCTGCGTTTGTCCTGGTTTACCTCTTCGATCTCCTGGCGAACCTCGGGATGGTGACCTAAATCATAGTGGATCCCCACCTGCACACCCCCATGTACTTCTTCCTCAGCCACCTCACTTTCTGTGACCTCTGCTACTCCACAGCAATTGGGCCTAAGATGCTGGTGGACTTGGTGGCCCAGAAGAAGTCAATCCCTTTCCTGGGCTGTGCTCTGCAGTTTCTGACCTTCTGTGTCTTTGCAGACTCAGAGTGTCTGCTGCTGGCGGTGATGGCCTTCGACCGGTACAAGGCCATCAGCAGACCCCTGCTGTACACAGCCCACATGTCCAGCAGGCTGTGCTCCCTGCTGGTGGCTGGGGTTTACCTGGTGGGTCTGACAGATGCTCTGATCCATACCACACTGGCTTTCCACCTGTGTTTCTGCTGGTCTAATGAGATCAATCATTTCTTCTGTGATTTACCTCTACTTTATCTCCTTTCCTGTTCTGACATAGAGATCAATGAGCTGGCTTTATTCACCGTTTTTGGATTCATAGAACTGAGCACCATCTCAGGAGTCCTTGTCTCTTATTTTTATATTATCTTGTCGGTCATGAAGATCCGCTCCCCCGAGGGAAGGTTCAAAGCTTTCTCCACCTGCACCTCTCACCTCACTGCAGTTTCCATTTTCCAGGGAACGATTCTCTTCATGTACTTCTGGCCCAGTTCTTCCTACTCCTTGGATCAGGACAAAATGACCTCACTCTTTTACACCCTGGTGATTCCCACGCTAAACCCGCTGATTTACAGCCTGCAGAACAAGGACGTGAAGGAGGCTCTGCAAAAGCTCAGAAGTAAAAGGTGTCTTTAAAACCTTGCCTTATATCTAGAGGTAACACACATGTAATGTCTGTTATTTGGAAAAATTGCATTGCATTTTGGACAACAAATAGTGGCACAGTTTACTTATTGAAATACGCATTTAAACTCATTTCATTGTAATGAAGGGCTGCAGAACTCCCCACTTGCCAGGATCCATTATTATTGGGAATTGATATGCGGTAGTCCCTGTGATAAGTTTTCCTGATTTTCACAGTTGTGCTCCAGTTGGTTTTCTTCATGTTCTCCCTCAATTGCAATTGTACTGAGGTTGATTAAGTGTTTATGAATTAGATTTTGCAACCGTGTGCTTCGTGACAAATCTGGTTTATTTACCAGTGGATCTCATCTTGTAAGAGAAGGAATACAACTTCACTAAAATGAGCAATCAATCCATAGTAAAGCTTTCCACAATACTAACGTAAAGAGAGTGTGGCTGTAATCCTGACCCAACTTCCCATTTAGTGTGGAGGAGAAGTCTTTCTTAGAGATATTAAGTCTGCGACCTAAGTAAAGACATACAGGGGACAGGAAGAGATGGGAGGCAAGTGTCTTGTCAGTTAGAGAAATCCTGAGGAGCATAGAAGTTCATGAGTCCTTTATGTTTGGAAATAAAAGGAATATCACCGTTTCAGGGAACAGAAAGTAATTTGAAAGGCCCTGGTCAGTGTCTCCATCTTTCTTTCCTTTTTACATTCTTATTATTCAGCAGTAACAGATAAAAAACCAATCCTTTATAATATCAATTCATTAAAATGACTGGACCAATACTTATTTGCACCAATACTTCTCTGTGCATATGTTATATTTCTCTAAATGGAGGTGCTCCATTCTCTGGAATTCATACCTGTGCATATTCTCTCTTGAAAACATTCCTGGTACTTCTAATTTTGCCAGATTTTTTATTTGCTTATTCTGCCACTAAAGTATTAGTACCATTGCATCAAATTTTGTCAAGTTGTCACTCCATGCTTTTGGCATTTCACTTTTTCATGATCATGACAAATCCATTCATTTCTGACCTAACTGATCCTATCATCTCGTGAAAGCAAGAGGCATCAACTAACTAAGCATCCAAATTGTTCGTAAGAAGCTTGCAGTCCTTCACCAAATCGAAAGGCTGAATTAGATAAAGGAGGGGCAAACATCGAATTCCACTGCACAGCAGAGGGGCACCCCTGGATGTCCACATTCAGCCTTAGTTATAAATCAGCGTAGACAGGGAGAGGAAAGGGTTCCAGGCGAGGGTCCAATAGTTATCAATGTCTTCCAGTGAAGACGTCCTTCACTTTGACGAAGTGGACGTCTTCTGCGTGGCCAAAGAGTGACAGACACAGCCTGGGGAAAGATGCCTGTGTGTGGTTATTGCTCATTGTAGAATGGTAGTTATCTCCACGAAATGTTCCACTTTTCACCCCACTCTGTCCTTACTAAAGGTCCGGAAGTGTAGTCCACAGACCAGTGTCTCCGTGAGGGATGCGTGAGGCTTTCTGAGAAGCTGCGTCCAGTGTGAGATTGTGAGTTCTCCCGTCAAGGACAGAGTGTTCCACACCTGTGGTCTGGTGCATCCGTGTGGTGCTTGGGACTGGAGATGCAGAAACAACCACGTAAAAATTTTCAACATGAGATATTTTTAGTGTTATCAGATGTTAGTAAATGGAGAGCAACTTGCAATGATATGTGCTTTGATTACACACGTATTCATCTACCTATGAATTACATAAAATCCTGGAGATCTAAACCATGACTCCCCAGTGCCTGAGGAGGGGGTCTTCCGGGAGGTGGCGGGTATTGGGGCGTCCGTTCTCAGGTGGATGAGCCCGCAGGTCACTTGTAGCTGAGGATGAGGTGAGGCGGGGCCTGCCTGGAGCTGGGGAGGAGGAGCGAGGTCTGCAGAGGTTTCTCTCCCAGCCGGCTTCTGCTTTCGCTCTCTGCCTCCTGACCACCGCGTCGTGAGCAGCTGTGCCCCGCCGTCCACCTTGTGTCTTCGAGCTGCACCCAGCGGATGGGAGGAACGGAGCTTAGAAAGTGAGCCGGCGTCACTGCTTTCTCCTCCCAGAGGGTGTGGGCTTTGACTTTGTGTCCCAAAGACGAGAATGTGACTAAGACAGCACACACAGACACACACACGGACACACGCACGCACTGGCACAATTGTGTAGCAATCAATCCCCCGCTGAGGTTGCAGAAGGCAGAAGTCACCTGCATCCCTCACTGTACACAATGGAATCCCGACCTCACCCTCGGTTGTTTGGGCCCACAGGTTTTGTGCTGGTTGCCCTATGACTAAGAACTGCGCTGTGACTCCAGACGCACCTCACGTGCACGGTTACTCTAAGGTGTCTGCAGCTCTCATGGGACATTTAGCGATCTCATAGCAGCCACACTGTATGTGAAATGTCGTGATTCACATATCATAAAAGGTCTCTTCGAAGACAGCCAATCCGTAGGCTTCTGCAGATTTCCAGCTCGCAGTATTTGTGTGCGCAGTCATTTTTCCTACTTTCTGTGCAGTCTTGGAAATCATCCAATGCACCTGCGTCATACAGCATTTTCTCTTAACAACAATATGAATAATGTTGGATTGTTCGAGGAAAATAAATAAAACACTACTTCCATATTTGGTGACCCGCTGTATCCTATGATCTTTAATACCCTTGGTTGAAATCATGCCATGCTTATACGTGGGGTTTAGATTCATTTTCAGGTCATCTAGGACTCTAAATTCTGTAGAGAACTGATTCCATGAAGTTACAAAGTGTGATTCCATCTAAACATTCTTCAGCATCTCATGAGGGCAGCCACATAATCGCACTTTTCAATGGGATGCACTTCATAGAAATCTAACCAGGATTTGTTGGGGATGTGGTTTCTTAAGTTAAAAAAAATAAACTTATCTCTGAGACTTGATATCAGTATCTCCATTCATTCAATGTGGTTGTTAAAGATGGTGTAAATTTTGTGATACACAAAGTAGTATATAAAACTCATGACAATGTACTTCTGAAATAGTTAATAGACTGAAATATGTAGCATTTGGCGAGAACTTCAGTGATCTCAGTTTGACCTTCAAGTTCATTTCTAAAGATTTTTGTAATAAAACATTGGAATGTAGTGAAACATGCAGGTATGTACACCATTACCAATTTCTGAGACGTTATGGTATAAGTATATCTGCATTTCATAGGAAATTTTCCTCTTCCTTCTACAATTATGTTGAGAAGCTGGTAGGAATAATTGTACATTACTTAGAAAATGGATGAAGTAAAGAATTTTTCATCAAAGAAGTAGAACCAAAATCTTTTTAAAGTAAATTTAAGACAGTGAGTTTACGATTTTATTTTGTTTCAAAATCAATCTATGCAGAAAGTATGATTATGTCCAGGAGATACGATCCGAGCATTGAAGCCCAGGAACGGCCGGGGTCTGAGTGCGACCTCGGTCTGCGTGTCGGGTCACGTGGTGAGTGGGGAACACACACGAGGTGAGCTCTGCGCACACCGGGACCAAGCAAGAGATGAGCCCGCCTGTGCCAAGTGCCGCGCGTGGCAGCCTGCACCTTCTGCAGATCAGTGAAGGCCCAGGAGCGGGACTGTGCTCATCTCACAACCACCTCTGAGGAATCCGAGGTGCGGGCCTATGTAGGTCCTGCTTGTCACTTGTCCTTGCTGCCTAAGTCAGCCTGGAAAGAATAAGTCTCTGATCAGCAAAGGCAGTGCCCAGCTACCCGTCAGGGAGCGACTGCTGGCTCAGTTCAGCTGCAGCAAGGGGCTGCGTGGCCTCCTGTGGGACCCTGCAGAGTGGACACTGCCTGGGGCACCACAGGTTCCTGAGAGCCCAGGACACCTGCCGGGTTTAAAGCTTGCTTCTCCGGGTTGTGCTGCATCTCAGGGATCCTTCTGTTCAATAACACTGACTTAAGGGTAAGCACTGAGGAAGTGCTTTCCACACTTCGTTCCTTGGTTTGTGTCTGTCTTCTAATCCTACACGCATCCTCCTGACACCTCTCTTACTGTCCATCCCTGAGAGGTCAGAATCGTCAACTCTCAGATTTGACTTTGGATTTAGGAGGCTCTTCTTAGCTCTCTTTCTGTTCTTCTGTGGAACTTCTAATTCTTACACCATTCAGCAGGATAATGCATTTCTCCCTGAGCCATGAATATATCTTCCAGGAGTTTTCATCCTAGCATTATAATTGGTCTGCCCCGGGAGATTGCCATTATTTTTTGTGAAATAAGTTACACAAAGAGTATCTCACAATTTTTCCCAAACTAGATCAGTTTCCTCAGACAGTGGCAGAACGCTCAGCATTCAGGCTGGTCTGTCTCACCCTCTCATCTTGTCACCATTGGGAGACTTTTCCACCACTGAACAGGAGTTGGAGATGGGGGCTAAGATCCACTTATTAATTAAAATTTTATTTGTGTGCATTTGTGAAGTCATAAACATATTCATCATGGGGTATGGTGCTCACACATATTGCATGGTGCACCTCTCTTCTTTCTTTTCGCCCTCTGTCCTTCCTGCCCTCTCCAAACATTTGCAGGTCAGGTTACTACATGCAATTTTATATATTGATTATGAATGGTTCTTAATAAGAGAAATGGAGTCTCAGCCAGTCACAGGGCAACTCAGCTGGAAATGACACTCTGTACCCTCCCTTCAGCTTGGTGGACTCTTAATTTTAGTTTATATCAGGAGTTGTATCTAGAAATTCTGCAAGCCTTTGCCAGTTTGCACTCCTTAAAAGAAATAGGTGAGAGGTCCTATTTCGATACCCCATCTCCCACCCCATTTTCAGGGGAAGGTATGATGAGGCCAGACAGGAAGTGTGCAGCTGGTGGAGGAAGGTGATAGTGAAGAGAACACCACCATGAGGCAGCCCTACAACTCACATCTCCATGTTGGGTGGTAGAAAAACAGACTTCCTAGTCTCACACATGGTGTGCAGGCACCTTGTAAAGAGCAACTCATTTGGCGAGATCATCATACTGTTCTGATATGAGCTAGGCTTGTAGTTTTTAGCAGTCACTGAGAAGGATGCCTGTCTGCCAACTTATGGGATCAGCATGGCCTCAGAGGGCTTTGGTGTCCTCCAAATTCCTTGGGTGACAGGCAGAATACTTTAGCTCAATTAGAAGGTTACTTGAGAAAGAGTTCACCCCCAGGGTGGAAATACATTGTACTTAAAGCACATTATCAGTTCTGATGACAGATCATATTTGAGCTGGCTGTTACGCTCTCTTTCAACAAATTACCAAGCCTGGAAATAAATCCTTCTTCTTCCTCTCTCATTTCTTATGCAGACAATAAAGGTACATATTATGTTTTACTTTGATTCAAACATCCTTCCATGTAATGGAAGTTAAATTCTATACGTATCTGTATCTTTTGCACTGGGAAATAACACCTAATTACACCAAATTTTTAAAAATAATTTTTGTATGAAGTTTCAAAATACTAATGCAGATATGCTTTGTGCTTTCCTAGCTTTATTTATGACAAGATGAATTAAGATCTAAATGACAAGTGCTTTTTGTATAATGAGCTCATATATTAAGTATTATGATTTTGTCAGTAGCAGCACTGTGATTCTTGCTATTTATGAAAGTATTATTTTGTGTAAGTTTATATTCAAGCATTGTGTCTGTAGCAAGTCCCAGAGTGTTATCTCTGTACAACTTTACATAATTAAAGAGTGAGACACAGAGTGAACATCACTGAATCGGCTTCTCTATCAAAGGGTGGCCTTTCTTTGGCTTGCTGGTCCTGCACAAGTGTTGAGTCTGTGTGAATCGGAAGTCAGTAAAATAGGATTATGGTATGGAGGGATATATAGCAAAAAATTGTACAGATTTGTCTTAACTTGAAGTCATATTTTTGTAATGCCTTAATTAAACATTTAGTTCTGACCATTGCAGAAACTCAGTTACAGAACTTCTTTTTGGCAGGATGTGCCATTAATTTTTTTTTTTACTTTTTTTTTTTTACAGCTGAGATCACAGATGTGCCAGATGCTCCCAGCACCAGCATCTGTGTATTTGTTAAACTCCCATTGTGATCATGGTGCTGACTCACAACGAGTCTCAGCTTAGGGATATTGTGAGCCTCTTCTGCATGATGATTTAGTCTCCTCTGCTTTTCAAATAACAAAAAACATTGATGTGATCCAGTGCATAGCAGAAACAGTGCGATGAACTGCTACTTCAGCAGGAGATGTGAAATCACAGTAGTTGGTAATTGCCCAACTAATCACGCATCCTGAGCACACACAGACACACAGAGTTCTACTCAATCCGTGTCTGGGGGAGAGACCTGCAGATTGGGGATAACCTGGTGTGCCCCCTGGGGACAAGTCTTGTTATGCAATCAATTCCACTCATTGGTCATTTCAAAGATAAGTTAAGGGATCCAGTTTTGTGAAAAACTGAATTGCATACAATATGTGTAGAATACCAACCTAAATATGCATATAACTGTAGTGATAAAGAACATAGCAAGATGAATAATCACAGTCCAATACACTCAAATATATAAAAACACGTGGAAACAGTCATTTAGAAAAAGATGGAATACAAGAAATAATGTGAAGAAAAAACATTTAGTGAAGACCTGAGTGATGCAGGGACATCATGCAGAAGAGTTCTGGTCCTCGTTCCTTCTCTACAATAAAGGCACAGTTCAAATCTGCACCTTCTAATTCATCACTTCCTTGGTCATAGATGTTGGCTGAACCTTTTAAATGATGAGCTTTACAAAGAAGTATGCAAGTTCGTCGCTCTACTTGAAAAATCATGACAAAGTTTACAAATGCTAACTTCACAGATCTAACATTAAAGTGCAAATAAAACGGGAAAATTATCTAATATCCTGTTTTATAGTTATTGTCTTATTACTCCTTTATAATAAAGAAGCATGTCATACAGATAACAAAAGCTGAATAAGACTATAAAGCAGCTACCAGAAGAAATAAAATAAAATTAACTGTATGAAGCTCTAAGAACTATTATGGATTTTATAAAAGTATTTACTTAATACAATGCACTTAGAACTGAAAATGATAGGAAGGGACTTTGACAGGTGAGGACTTCATGGTAAATTAATGAAATTAATCATTGTTATGCTTCAGACTTTGCTACAAATCAGATCTTGAGCTTTAGAGAATTCAAATGTAAATAACATTTAAAATAATGCACCTCACCAAAAAATGTAATTTATCTTCAAAGGGAAAAAAGAATAAAGACCTTTCTTGTGCATTTATTAATAACACCAAGTAAAATGCTATGAGGTTAGAGCTCCTATATTTATAATATTTGCTCATATAGGGGATGGGAAATATCACTGTGTGCCATGTTTGTATTAAAAATGATTAAAGTTGAAGGCAATGAAATTTCTTGAGCTCCTGCTTATTCCTACAGATGACACCTGAAAGGATACATGCAGGAGGCAATGTTTCCACGGTGAGGCACTTTGTCCTGCTGGGGTTTTCGGACCTTCCAGAGCTCCAGGGCTTTCTGTCTGGGGTGTTCACCATCATTTACTTGGTCGTGCTAATTGGAAACAGCCTCATCATCACCATAACAATCCTGCACCCTGCACTACAGAGACCCATGTATTTTTTCCTGGCTAACTTTTCTTCTCTGGAAATCTGTTATGTTTCAGTCACTCTTCCTAGGATTCTGTTCAACCTTTGGACACAGAATAGGAACATTTCAGTGCTGGGCTGTGCCACACAACTGTGTTTCTTCCTTATGCTGGGAACCGCTGAGTGCTTCCTGCTGGCCGTGATGTCCTATGACCGCTATGTGGCCATCTGTCACCCTCTGCGCTATCCTCTGCTCATGAACCCAAAGAAGTGTGCTCAGCTGGCAACTGGCTCGTGGATGGGTCCAGTCCCAGTCCAGATAGGGCAAACGTGCCAGATCTTCTCTCTGCATTTCTGTAAGTCCAACCAAATCGCCCACTTCTTCTGTGACATACCCCCCATTCTCAAGCTGGCCTGCGGGGACACTTCTGCTCAAGAGGTATCTGCCTATTTGTTAACAATGCTGGTTGGTGCTGTCCCTTTCATGCTGATCTTTGCCTCTTATAGCAAAATCGTTTCCACCATTCTGAGGTTGCCAACAGCCCAAGGCCGGGCCAAGGCCTTCTCCACGTGCTCTTCCCACCTGCTGGTTGTGGTGCTATTCTTTGGGTCTGTTAGCATTACTTACTTCAGACCAAAGTCCAGCCACTCTGCAGGAACTGACACACTGCTGTCTCTCTTCTCTACTGTTGTGACTCCCATGTTCAACCCCTTCATTTATAGCCTCAGGAACAAGGCCGTGATTGTGGCACTGAGAAAGTTATTTTTTAAAAACACAGTACCATGATTCTCCTTGATGTTTTGGTCATATAGTTGCTGCCAGAGAACCATTTTAAAACTCTGCCGTCTCTGTTTGAGAAGTTAATGTGCTTTTATTACATTTATATCCAGGCTTGCAATATACTGTGCCTGGATGTATTGTGGACTTCAGGAAGCCATGCCTGGACATGGTAAATTAAATTTTCATGTGCATCAACTTTACCCTGTAAATCTATCTATTCAAAATTCTGTCATGTTGGTTCCATTTACTGGACATTATTTTCCTAAATGCCCATATAGTACTTGTGTTTTATTTTATACAGCATATAATATATTTTCCAGTAGTACTTAAACAATTAGTACTTATTGTGTGAGTGATTCAGTGAATGAGTAGACACCTGAATGATCCCTGAATAAATCTAGAGACATTGCATAACCAGCCAAAGAATTTATTTATTTCACTAACTGTGTAGGTCTATTTAGTTCTTTCGTATTGATTTCTGCAGAAAAGATCACAGTGTTTACCCTCTGCCTTATAATTTCCTAGGAGAATACCTTATAAAAGGCAACAGTTCTGCTTGCTTACACTGGTTTTATTTTGTACATATATTTTTATCCTTTATATTGTGGCTCCAATGAATGTCTTTTTAATTATTTAATCTGTGTACACATAATTGCAAATATGAAATTTTGTCAAATTATTTCTGTTGTTGATTAAAGTTCTCATGTATTTATTGCATTCGTTTACTTAAATTTTTTATTGCAATCCCAGATAAAGTGTGTAAAATTATTTAATATTTAAACTGATATGACTGAGGAAAGTGAGTGTGACTCAGTAGAATTCTGAATGCCCACCTTCACATGCAAGGGTCACAGGGATTTAGCTCAGTGGTTCCACTGCATGCCTTGCAAGTGAAAGGTCTTGAGATCGATCCCTGGTACAAAAAAAAAAAAAAAATTCAAGGGTCTCAAAAACATGAGCCCCTCTAAGACAATTTTGTTGCTGGGTTTTATATGACTGTTATTCCAGTTGGTAGTTTTAACTGATTGTAAGTATGTATACATGGCATGTGATGAGGGTCATCTTAGCTTTTCTTCTGAACATAGTTGTATTTCTCTGTTATTTACCCATTTGCACTTTCTACTATCTAACATATGACATTTCACTTTGCTCATATGCTTTCTTCATGTGAACCTGCATTTGTATACATCTTCACATGGTCTTGTATGTGCATCAAGTATTTGGCATCTGGTAGATGAGAAGGACTGTGCTAGTGACCACTGTGATGATGAATCCAGCAAATGCTAGCATTTAAGGTCCTTTTGCTAAAATATACAGTATAATTCACAGTGTTTTAGGTACAGGGCTGTCCAATGAATTCAGGAAACAATTTTTTTCCATGAAATTTATTCATACCTTTTAAGTATAGGTTATGATCACATCCAACCCTGGGAATCTGTATCTCTACATTGTATATCTTGGTTCTTCAATTCTCCCCATTCCCCTTCCCTCCCTTCTACCCCTCTGTCCCGCCCTATTTACAAAATTTCATTTCCATTTTTTTCTAATCTTCTTTTTGAGAAATTGTTGAGTAGTTAAACATAATTTGTTTTTTTTTCTCCAAAACTTTGCAATTAGTGAAATGGTGATTATGTACATTTTTTACTAAATTATAGGATCACTGTTAAGTAAAAACCCATACTCATGATATTTAAATATTGACAAAGCATTATATCTCAATTAATTGATATAATCACAGAGAGGTCTTCTGACCAAAGTGATATCCCTTAATATCAATTAAGTTGGAACATAGAACTACTTATTTGGATCTTCTCTTTCTTTACATGTCAATAATGCAATAATTTTAACCCTACTGAAAGACATCCTTTCTTTAAGATATTCTCTGAAATGAAGAGGCACAGTATGCAAACACTTTCATTAAACATGAGCACAGAAGACCTTGGGTGAGGAGAGGTTTACCGAGCAGTGCCGAGCGATGTGATGCCACCGGGCTCCTCTGTGGTAATTGACCTCGGTTAGGAATACAACGTAATGGGAACGTAAACTAGCACAGCCACTGCGGAAAGCATTGTAGAGGTTTGCAAAAACTAAAAGTAGACATTCCATTTGACTGAGCTATTTTCCTCTAAGCATCTCCCCTAAAGTGATAAATACAGGGATAGGTGCATACTCATGTTTATAGCAACTTAATTTATAACAGCTGGATCTTGTGAACAGCCTCTATGTCCATCGCCAGGAGAATGGATAAAGAAAGAAAGGGTGGTATTTGTGTGCAGTGGAGAAATACTCTGCCATAAAGAAACATAAAATTGACACATCTGTAGGCACACAGATAATATAAGAAGTGAAATAAGTCAGACACACAGCTTAAATATCACATGGTCTATTGCACATGAAATATTAAAAATCTATCATGATTGAAAATAGATACAAGGCTGGGGATTAGGCTCAGTAGCTCTGCCACCTGCCTTGCAAGAGCAAGGGCCTGAATTCGAATCCCAGGACCAAAAAAGAAAGAAAGAAAGAAAGAAAGAAAGAAAGAAAGAAAGAAAGAAAGCAAGCAAGCAAGCAAGCAAGCAAGCAAGCAAGCAAGAAAGAAAGAAAGAAAGAAAGAAAGAAAGAAAGAAAGAAAGAAAGAAAATAGATATATAGGGAGTGGAGAGGATTTTAAATAATTTCCCAAATTATCTGTTCTGTTGCTTGTAAAGTATTTTAAGATATATGATAAATTGATTTATTTATACTACTAGTGTTTTTGTTCATTGAAAAGAAAGTTTTGCCCATTTATTTTTCTTCATTTCTGTCTGTTTTTTAATTATGTTTATCTATGCATTTTACATATACAATACAGTGACGTTAATCACTGGGATCCTGTACCTTTACACGCCTTATCTTGGTTCTTGCTTTTCCCCATTCCCCAGCCCTCCCCTTAGCTCCTCCATCTTTCCTTGTTTACAAAGACATTGATTCCACGATTTTCCTTTTCACATATTTTTTCTTTTTTCCTTTTTACCTTTCCACTACCCCTCCCACTTCCTCTACCCCTTTAGGACTTTTCTTCCCATTACACAATATCAATTATACATTTGATCCTTATTTACGCTTTTACTTTTTCACACCACAGAAACTATTTCATAATTACATGTGTGTCTTATTAATTTTACTTAAGAGTATGACCTCGATGTGCATCCACTTAGCTATAAATCTCTCTAGTTTCGGGTTCTCTGTGGACGAGTACTACTTCATTTTATTAAAAATACCACATCTACTTTATCCAGTTTCCAGCTGATGGGCAATTGGGCTGTTTGCAAATTTTAGCTATGACAAACTGTGCCACTCTAAAAATGAGCCAGCATATATTGTTGTGGTATAATTCTTCTAATTCTTTCAGGAAGATACCCAGCAGAGGAATAGCTGGGTCAAATGAAGCTCTAGTCCTAGATCTTTGAGTTTTCTCCAAGTTGATTTCCACAGTGATTGCACCAGTCTGCACTCCCACCAATAATGAAGAAGAGTTCCTTTCTCCCCACAACCCCACCAGCATTTGTTACTCATTGATTTCTTGATAGCAGTGATTCTTTCTGGGGTGAGATGACATCTCAGTGTTGTTTTGATCTGCATCTCTCGAATGACCAGTGGTGTTGAACATTTTTTCAGATGTTTATTGGCTGCTTTTACTTCTTTGTCTGAGAAATGTCTGTTCATTTCAGATGCCCATTTTTGAATCGGGTCTTTATATTTGGTGGGGATCTGATTTTTTTGAGTTCTTTCTATATTCTGGATAGTAGACATTTGTCTTAGGAACAGCTGGTAAAAATGTTTTCCCACATTGTAGGTTGTCTCTTAGCTCTTCTGGTGATTTCTCTTGCAGTGCAGAAGCTTTTTAAAAAGATGAGATTCCAGTTGGTGATTCTTTGTGCATGTCTAAGTGTACATCTCTGTCTATGAATTGCACTCTGAGTGAAATTTCGTCAATCTTTTAAGGTCGTCATACTTAGTATGTTCACTGTTGTTGCTCTCTACCATCCTTGTTATGATATTTTGTTTTGTTTTCTTCATAGAAGAAGAAGACTGCTTTTTAAATTGTATTTATTAGCGCCCACTGGTTCCACACTGCAGCAAGACAAGCCAATGCCGCGGGAATCTGGCTCTGCCCAGGTGCTGGGATCTGCAGCCCTTGGCCTCAGCCTGGCCGCCTCTGCCCAGTCGCCTCTGAACCCCTTGCACTGCGGACCAAGGGCCCTGCAGATCTGGGGAGCGCTTTAAGCCTCACCCTGGGGAGATTATGCAGGCCGGCCCCAGCTGCTCCCAGGAGCCCTAGGAAGAGAAGGGAAAAGTCCTAAGCGCTGGCCCTGGGGAGGAAAAAAGAGCAAGGAGAGGGGAAGACGCAAATGTGGAGCAGAGCGCTACCACCTCGCGGTCCCCTGGCTGCCGAGGCTGGGGGTCCCAAGCCTGAGGCCAGCGCGGGCTCCAGTCAGACCAGGTCCATGAGAGGAGAGGAAGAAGGTGGGAGGTGGTGCCCAGCAGGAGACTCGCTGCGCTGGCTAACTTGGGGTGCTGTCCTGACCGAAGGGAATCCCTTGTCTCCTCAGTCTCCCTGCGTTGCGCTTAGGAAGTGTTCGCCCATTAAAGGAAGGTTTTTCGTGACTGCAGGGAGTACAGCGCATTCCCATAGCTGGTGGAGCCGGCATCATCCAGTCAGCCGTGGAGGGCACAGGAGAGTCTGCGCCTCACCTGGACGGGAGGGGACACTCCCGCTTGGCTGCCTGCAAAATGCAACACTGGCCCTGATACTGTCTCGGGTGTGAACTGCGGCAGAGGATTCTGCTGGGTCTCAGCCCAGGGGAGCTGTAAACAGATCCATGCAAGGAGCTGTTGGACACCTTTGTAACCATATTGGATCTAAGCCGTTTGCTGTCCTAGATCTCGGACAGCCAGTGCCCCTGTAGAATGTCAGATTTATTAGGCTTCATAATCAGGTGGATAATTTCTTATACTAAATACAGTCCATAAGGCGAATATATAAGTACACAAAATTCTCACTGGATGATCTGTCTATATATCTGTCTACACAGACATACATTAGCAATGTGAAGGCACCTATGCAGATTACCACTACTAGTATTTCTAGTGCTATTGCTGGAGTGTCTTTAGAAAAAATATTTGCAATTATATTAACTTTGATTATTATTCTGTAGGTGTCCTTAAAATGGAATGTTTAAAATCTTTGAATATTTAGCAATGGTGCGACATGTGTGTCAAACGTTTATGTTCTATAAATAAAACTATTCATCGGGCCGTTTGAGCACAGCTGCTCCCTTGGTCAGCAACTCCTGGAGCTCCTGAAAGGGCTTTACGCTGCCCTGACTCAGCTCTGTGCCTCTGAAGCAAAACCCACGAGAGGGGAAGCACCTGTGTCCCCAGTGATGTACCTCAAACATCGCTCACAATGTAGAATACCAGCTCAATGTCCTCATTATATTACTATGAGCCTGCATAAAAAACAGGCTCAGAGTGAAACAGGGAGCTAATACTAAAAATATGTCTTACTCTAAGTTAATATATAAAAAATGCTTTGGAAGCTGGACATGGTGGTGCACGCCTGTAATCCCAGCACTCTGGAGGCTGAGGCAGGAGGATCACTGTGAGCTCAAGACAAGTCTGGGCTACAAACTGAGTTCCATGGACAGCTTGGCAAACCATGAGGGACAGTCAGGCCCAGTCTCAAAGTGGTCACACTATTTACCACAACTTAATTTGATTTTTGTTTTGGTTTTTTTTTTTTTTTTTTTTTTTTTTTTTTTTTTTTTTTTTTTTTGAG
>NW_022901030.1:182427-195444 GCF_012274545.1 Fukomys damarensis | reverse complement strand
TCAAAGTGAGGACAACAGGAACTGTGTCTCTCAGGGAGATGCATCCAAAGCACAGCTGCTTTCCTCGACCCAGGTCGTTGTCACCCGTGTGGAGCTCTGATTTCTCCTTAGGATTTCTTTCATTTTTAGGTTTTAACCTTAGGAATAAATAGTTCCGTGAGTGTGTGGTTGCTTTCCTTTTTTCTTTCTTTTAGATTTTATTTTCTGCTCTGCAGAGCCCCAGCACAGACACGGAATAAGGGAACGAGGGGCAGCTCGCAGGGAGAAGCAGAGCGCAGACAGCTCAGTCACGCGCTGTGAGAGCGGGGCCAGCTCAGGGCCTCCGGACCATCCTGGGGTGAGCAGGATGCGGAACTCCTTCCTCTCCGGGAGGTGCTTGGAGAGCACGGAGGTCGCACTGCAATGAATTTTTAATTTATGAGAAAAATTATGAAGGCAAATCAAATCCTTTTTAGAAACAAATGTGGAACTCTTTTCCATATGAAAAACCATTGTTTACACATAACTCTTAAATGAATCATCCTTACACATATGAATTATGCTAACAGAACACAGTCTACAAGTGCAATGAATGCCTACTCTTTTTTTTTCCCCCTACTCTGCACAGTTGAAGATCTTAAAGAGTTGCCAATCAATACTCAGGAAGAAAGTTCCCTTCCAAAGTCAAAGTACAAAAGCAGTAAGCACCAACGTTATCCCTAAAGATTTAGAAGTAGTGGAGAACTTCTTACAGAAATAAGTTCACAGTCATTAAAAGCACTCACTCTTTCATGTCTATTGAATATAGGGAATGTGGCAGGGTCATAACATTAGTGAACGGCACAAGGGCGGCAAAAGATTGGTGACGGGAACGTGACAAGATTGTGTGCACTGGTGTTTGAAGGACGTGAAGAAGAGAGCATTCTTAGCAGCATTTTCTCCAGGAGCCAAAGAGTGGAAACAGTCTCCGAGCTTCTTCACTGATGAATAGATTTTAAAAATGTATCAATTCCATAAAACAACTTATCATGTATCCACCCCAGGGAAGTAAATTTTGAGAAATCGGTACATATGTAAAGCATGGTAAATGAAAGGCTAACACAAAAAGGCGGGTGCCGAGGGACTCTGTTTATGTTTAACTCCAGAATGAATGAACTCATAGAGTAGGAAGCAGCTTAGTTACCAAGATCGGGGCAAAGACGAGGGAGGACTCGCTCCTACTCCTTCCTTTCTGAGCTATGCAAAGTGTTCTACAAGTAGGTAATTGTTGTCACTCTCGTGGTGCACTACACACCCAAAGATCTTCAGGGTGCATTTGTTACCTCAATAAAAATATCATCAAGCAGCAGTAATGGTTTAACAATTTGGATAAAAAGAATGTTTGAACACTTGAAAAACAAACAAAGAGGGGAAGTGACTGGCAAAGATTCTTTGAGGCTGTTTAATTACATTCTGCTCCAGGTGGACAAGCATGAGACAGATGACATTTTATATAGAAAAGCTGTATGTATTGTACAGCAAAATATTAATTTATAGCATCACTGTGCCAGGCATTAAGTTGGGAACTATATCCAAGAGGTAAGCTCCCCCTGTGCTTCAGTGGTTCTTGTAGTCACAGGGGAAAATACGGACCCAGAAGCACAATTAATTACAGGTTTGCCCATCGTGGAAACCTAATAAAAGTAGCTTAGGAGAGTTCAGTCTCAAAATGTTCCTGTTAGAATAAAACACTCTCTGCCTGATGTTCAGTTACCAAAACATCGCTCATCTCAGGTAAGTCTTGGGTTTTTAAATTTATGAAATAATATAAAGAAAATAAATTAACAAGTATAACTGATGGGAGAAAATGTAATGAATTTATGCCAGATTGATTAGTAGAATATATTTTGAGATCTAATTTTCAAAGGTGATAATTACTCCTCAGAGAGCAGGCTCTTACGGACTTTATTATCCACAAAATCTCATTTTCCTTTTTCTTTAATCTGGGCTCATAGATTTTATTCATTTTATTATTGTGTAAGTATGTACAGAAATTTTAGAATTTTCTAGGTTAATATGTAATTGAAGTATCACATTACAACTATCACATTAGAAATAACAATATGTAAAAATTTAAGTCTGAGTATACCATATAACAGTTACCTAACTAAAAATATCAAACAAAAATCCCACAGTATTCACCCCTCAGAGTCCACTTCTCATATTTCAAATAAGAAGCATGCATGCATGAAAATACATCACCTATTCATGACTGTTCATACACTCCAGGAAGAGAAACTACGCATCTCTAAACTTACAATTGTACTTCGTGTTTTCAATTTTTTATAAATATAATTTGTTATATGCATGAGATACATTCATAGACTGTGATATAATGCAAGGGTATGGATTAAAATGCGTTCTCCCACTTGCTTTTTAGCATTATTTTGAGTGACAAGAAAACTAATACTTTAACTCCAAAATTCCTCTATATTAAGCAATGAACACTGTGGAAAAATCATAATATTTCTTAGGGAAAAAATCAGTAATAGTTATTTTGTGTCACCAAATACTAAAAAGATAGAAGAGTAGAATAAATATATTTATCTTTATTTGTCAATAGTACCACTATTTCCAGAATTAATAAATGGCCTTTTATAATCCGGATGAATTTTGAAGATGATAAATTGTATATTTTTTCCTATGTTGATAACTTCAAGAAGCATAGCAAGAACTGAACTGTATTTCTCATGATGTAATTTCCCTAAAAATCATGTTTCCTGCATATTATTTGGAAGATTTACTGAGATTTCAATCATCAAGTATATGTTAGCTGAAATTAGGACACTAAAAGGTCCAGAGAAATTAGAGAAGACAGGAAAAGGCACATATATTCTGACATATATTTAGATTTCACTCATAATTTCTCAACTGCTTTTTGAATTGATGATTTTACTGTTTTCAAAACCATCCAATATATGTGAGGATTAAAAAAAATACAGAAGCATACAGAAGAATACGGTGTTGTGCTTTAGCTACCTAGCAATGTACAGAAGATTTCACAGGACCTCTCACTTTTTAAATTTAGAGAAGAAGAATGGACACAGGAAACTGCTCTGCCTTGAATGAGTTAATTTTCCTGGGAATTACAGATAACACAGATATCAAAGTGACCCTTTTTGCTGCTTTTCGCCTGGCTTACCTCTTCGATCTCCTGGCAAACCTCGGGATGGTGACTTTAATTGTAGTGGATCCCCACCTGCACACCCCCATGTACTTCTTCCTCAGCCACCTCGCTTTCTGTGACCTCTGCTACTCCACAGCAATTGGGCCCAAGATGCTGGTGGACTTGGTGGCCCAGAAGTCAATCCCTTTCCTGGCCTGTGCTCTGCAGTTTCTGACCTTCTGTGTTTTTGCAGACTCGGAGTGCATGCTGCTGGCGGTGATGGCCTTTGACCGGTACAAGGCCATCAGCAGACCCCTGCTTTTCACAGCCCACATGTCCAGCAGGCTGTGCTCCCTGCTGGTGGCTGGGGTTTACCTGGTGGGGCTGACAGATGCTCTGATCCACACCACACTGACATTCCGCCTGTGTTTCTGCGGGTCTAATGAGATCAATCATTTCTTCTGTGATGTCCCTCCTCTTCTATTAATATCTTGTTCTGACATAGAGGTTAATGAGTTGGTGATATTCACTATTTTTGGTTTCATAGAACTGAGCACCATCTCAGGAGTCCTTGTCTCTTATTTTTATATTATCTTGTCAGTCATGAAGATCCGTTCTGTTGAGGGAAGGTTCAAAGCTTTCTCCACCTGTGCCTCCCACCTCACTGCAGTTTCCGTTTTCCAGGGCACCATGCTCTTCATGTACTTCCAGCCCAGTTCTGCCTACTCCCTAGACCAGGACAAAATGACCTCACTGTTTTACACCCTGGTGATTCCCACGCTGAACCCCCTGATCTGCAGCCTGAGGAACAAGGATGTGAAGGAGGCTCTACAAAAGCTGAGAAGTTAAAGATGGTTTTAAAACCTTGCCTTATATCTAGAGGTAACACACATGTAATGTCTGTTGTTTTGAAAAATTTCATTGCACTTTGGACCATGAATGTGGTAAACAGTTAACTTACTGAAATAAGCATTTAAACTCATATTTAATTGTAAGGAAGTGTTGCACATCTCCACGTGTCACGTTCCATTATTATCAGGAATTGATGCGCAACATTCCCTGTGGTACGTTTGCTTGATTTTCTCAGCTGTGCCACACTTCAATTTGTTCATGTTCTCATTCAATCTCAATTGTATGGAGGCTGATTAAGTGTTTACTAGTTGCTTTTCGGCACTGTATGTTTCATTGTGAATCTAGTTTATTTACCAGTGAATCTCATCTTGTAAGAGAAGGAATAAAACTTAACTAAAATGAGAAATCAATTCACAATAAAGCTTTGCACATACTGAAGTAAAGAGAGTGTGGCTGTAATCCTGAGACAACTCCCCATTTAGTGTGGAGGAGAAAGTCTTTCCTAGAGATATTAAGTCTGAGACCTAAGTACAGGCACGTAGGGTAGAGCAAGGGATGTTAGCCAAGAGTCTTGGCAATTAGAGAAATCGTGAGGTGCATTGAGGTAGATAGGTCCATTATGTTTGGAAATAAAAGTGGTATTGACATTTTAGGATCCAAAGGAAATTTGAAAGGCCCTGGTCAGTGTCTCTATCTCTTCTTTCCTTTCCTCTTCCCTTATCTTCACCTTAGTTAAATGTTTCTCTTTATTATTCATAATCATTTCACTTAAATCACTATGAATCCTTTTTTTCTTTAGTCATTATCTCCAATATGAGAAAGTAACAATTTTTCTATCCAAGGCTGCCCTGCCTTTTTTTTTTTTTCCAAAGCACTTGCATCATGTCTGGTGCACACAGAACAGAAAAAGAAAGAATAATGAAAGATAACACAACATTTCTGAGTGCTTATAGGATGTTGATGTAGTAGAAACATTCCCTGAGGGTACAGTTTGAGTCTCACATACAAAAAAACTCAATATACCTGCACACACACTACCATCTAAAATCTTGGCTGTGAAGGAACGATAAAGAATCTACAGAGACATGAGTAATGATTTCCTGAGAATGGGCAACATCCATCCGGTATTTCCTTGATACTTTCCTTTGTTATAATGTCTGGTTTTGTGATGACTCAAGCACGGAATGAACTGGGAATATCTGTACATTTGGAGGCCAACATAAGACACACTGGCTTCCCTAATTATCCATTACGGTCACAGAAGCTTCAGGCAGGGGCCCCTTATGTTCCTCACTGCACCTGTGACAACTCTCAAAGTAAAATGCTTTGGGATAGAACCAAAGCCCCAGGCAAGTGGGTGTGGGGTTCACAACCCCAGCCCCAGCACTCTGGGAAGTTCAGCCTGGAGAGTAGCAAGTTCTAGTCCAACCTAGGCTATTTTGAACATTAGGATGAGGCTGCCTCTAGATAGATAGATATAGATAGATAGATAGATAGATAGATAGATAGATAGATAGGTAGATAGATAGATAAGGAGGAGGAATGTGGCTCAGGATGAAGAGAAAGGAAGAAGAGAGAAAGAAAGAGAGGAAGGAAGGAAGTGTGCAAAGGTCAAGAGTGACTCGGAACCACATTACAGTCCTGGACCGAGTACGAAAAGACAGACGCTGAGTCACGTCAGGTGTGTATATAACGTGAGACTGTAGTTCTTGCCCTTTTAGATCTGAAATAGAGAGAGCAATGACGGCAGACAAGTAGGACGAGATTCAGAAGACTAAATCTATTTGAGCACCACCCTTTCTGACCTCAAGCCCTGCGTCGTGGGGATGTCACAGTCGTGACCGCAGCAGTCTGTCCCTCGTGCGCAGTGGGAAGCGTCCCGCCGAGGCTCCTGTGCTGGACGTTTGTGCCGCACCCGGGGAGCCCCTGGAAGCGTGGGCCGTGTTGAGAGGTGCGGTGGCTGGAAGTCTCCCAGGCGCGTGAGGACGCGTCCCTCGCTGGTTACTGACACCGTTTTTCCTGTCCTCGCTTCCTTCCCAGGTCCAGCACGGTCAGCAGCGTCCTCTGCAGTGCGCAGCCGCCCTGCTGGGACACCCAGCAAAGCCTACACAAAGCAGAAAAGACAGCTGCTGAAACCCCTAAAGCTGGGACCTGAAGCAGAGCTTGCTGCTGCTAAGCAGGATCATCTCAGGGACTTCGCGAACGCAGCAGAAGCTGCTGGCAGACACGAAAAGAACAGCACAAATCTTTTCTGATGTACAGATTCTGTTTTTGACCGAGATAAGAGTTAAAAATTCTCTGCATCAATTTCTTGGCCACATTTTAGCACTACGGAACATACAATAAAAAAGAATAAAGGGGAAAAACTGTACCTCCTTGAATGGATTCATTCTGGGGAGTTTCAGTAATCCTGAAATCCAAAAGACCCTACTGAGCGCATTTCTCATTATTCCTCTCGCGGATCTTATTTCAAATCTTGTCTTCTTACTGCAAACTGTGTGTGCTTCTGCATGTGGTGCAGTAAATTGCTTGTTGTTGTTGTGCAGCATTTTTGCAAGAATGTCATTAATCTTCTTCTCTTGTCCGTAGTTCTACGGTTGTCTTCCCTTTTCCCATTACCAATAATATCACTGTGAAATTCTCATGCCTTTCTTTGGGTAGACATATTTATCTCTGTGGGGAACAGGGGTCAGCGATCTATGAATGTGTATGTTTGTGTGAGTGTGTAAGGTGCACGCATGCTCACCATCAGTGCGTGAATCCTCCGTCATCTTGTGCATCGTGTTAGTGTTAGACAGTGCACATTATTTCCCCAATGACTCCTGGGCTGCATGTCCACTTCGAAAATAAGTTTTACATATGATATTATTCATTTACTTACCTTTCAATAAAAATTAAGGTCATGACATCAAGACAATCCTATTTATTTCACTTGAAAGTATAGACTCAATGTATATCCATTGAGCTATAAATGTGTCTAGTTTCTCATTCTTTGCAGATGTGTAGTATTCCACTAAAAAAAAAACGTGCACACATCTTTATACACTCTCCAGTTGATGGACAAGTGGGCTGTTTCCAAATTTTAGCTATTAGAAACTGTGCCTCTGTAAACATGGGTGTGCAGGTATCGCTGTGGTATGATTATCTTAATTCTTTAGGGAAGATACCCAGCAGGGGAATAGTTTAATCAAATGAGACCTCTAAATCCTAGTGTTTTGAGGAGTCTCTGCACTGACTAAGGCAGGTGTGGGATAAAATAAAATGAAATTTGTAAAAAAATTGTCAAAATAATGAAACAAACAAAATCATAAGCTCTACCTTCCTGTAAATCTCTAGTTTACAAAGAATTCATAAGGAGAGGGCCGGAGGTTTAGCTCAGTGGCCCCTCAACTGCCTCACAAGTGCAATGTCCTGAATTCAATCCTCAGTACTGAAAAAAAAATGTATGTATATATATATAGATAGATAGATAGATAGATAGATGATAGATAGATAGATAGAGAGAGAGAGAGAGAGTAGTAAATGAATTTTTAAATAAAATACAGAACTCTCTTTTCTGAGAAAAATTGTTAATTTTGAATGTCTGAAATAATGAGTCCTCCTTGAACACTTCAACTATTTTATTGGGAAAAAAATTCCCAATCCCAACATCTCTACTCTCTGGTTACTGTTGTCCATCCTAAAGAGACTAAAATCATCAACACTGCAGCAAGCAGTTACCTTTGTAAATTGTTTTACTAGAGATTGTTGGGAAAGAGAACACACAGATCTTATTTATAAAGATTGAAACTCAATACAAAACTCTGCTATGAATATATTTGACACATTCAGAATTAAAAGCACTCAAGTAAAGAATGTGCTATGGTAATAAAATCTGAGTTGTGTGACAGACACAAATTGGTGAGTAGAAAAATGCCCATTCTGGCTGCAAAAACTGGCTTTAACCTTCTATTGCTATTGATGCCCATGGATTTTTATTTATGAAAGCAAAAATTAGGAAAAGCTTAGATAAACATCATATTATGAATGTATGAAAGCTATGTACTATGTGCCTAAAATTAGATATTATTCAGCCATGAAATGACGTGGGATTTTGAAACTCACCACAAAAGGAAGACATTTTGAAAATATCATGCTTAGAGAACAGTCAATACAAAATGGCACACATGAAATATTTCTGTCTGTATTTGATTTCCAGAATAAGTAAATGTATAAAGTGAGAAAGTAGAATAAAGTGTGCCAGGAACTGAGAAGAGAAAATTAAGAGGAATGACCAATACTAAGAAAGTTTATTTCACTGAGCTGATGAAAATATTCTGGAAGAAGAGAGTGGTGTTTGTTTCCAAGCTTGAGATTACATTAAAATTAATAATTGCTTGCTTTAATCATGTGGGATTTAACTGACAGTATATAAACTCTATCTCTAACATTTCATGAAATGGAGTAGTCCATTGGAGATGCGAGGAAATATTTTAAAAATGGAAGCAATTAAAAATTAGTTAAGAGTTGGGAATGATTCGTGGGTAAATGATCTCATAGAATTCTGCTTTAACTGGACAAGGATGATATTGACTATGGTTTAAAGAATAAAACACATATACAATGTTATAGTTTTCACTATCAGATTAATTTGCAGTTTTCTTTATGACAGATTATACAGTGACAATGATAAAGAATCAAAGCTCAGCTTTTGGAAAAGAAGTTCATGTTTACACAAGGGAAATACAGAAGTATAAATATAATTAATCACATGTTTGGAGACCATGAAAGCCTGGGGAATGTAGCTTTAGGGAATTATTTCCCAAATTAGACCTTATACATATAACAGCAAGTTGTCTACCTGGTGTTCAGCTACAAAACAGCTACGCATAGCAGGTAAGTTCCTGACTTTCCAAGTTTAAAACTGTTAATTTGAAAGCTACCTTTATAGAAAAGATTTATAAATGAATTTGTTTACTGCAGTTTAGTTGAATAACTTTAGAATCCAATGATTCAAAACATTTTCTACTCAGAATTGGAGAACTCTGATCTTAATATCCCCAAGGCAACATTTTATTTGCATTTTAGTCTATGTTCATATGTAAGCCTTTCCACATTTTATAATTGCATATCAATGGATTAACTTTTCTTTGGGTAAATAATTTTAAAACAAGTTTAAGTACTACATTAGAAATAACAATGTATGCTATTTCAATTCCATATGAATCATGCACCATAATTTTCTAAGTCAATACATAAATAAATAATAGATCCTCAAATATTCAACTCCTGTACTTCTATTTCTTTGACATCAACTTAAAAATTCACACATGAAAGCTTAGGAAAACATGCACATTTACATAATGACGTGAGCCCTCTACATTTAGGAACTACTTAATGACCCGAATGCTGTTATCATTTTTGAAATAGAGTCATTTAAGATCTGCTTTGTTGTGATATACCATGTTGTGTGCTACATTATGGTGCATACCCTTCCATTTTAGTCTTTGGTTTCTTTACAGTTAGGATTTGACTGCACTAACCTCTTTGAAGAAGAACATTGCAACAAGGAACAAGGTATTTTCAGAAAAAAAATTTCTGTAACACTTATTTCATGTTGTCAAACCCTGAAGATCATGTCAACCATGGACAGTAGAAGATAACTTGCTTTTTCTTAGTCAGTGATACACATTATTTCTAGAACCAATATAATGTTTTGTAAAACAAATCCACAATTTTGAGAAGCATCTTATTTCTAATTGTTCTGACTCTCTGGTGATGATTATACCATAAACTTAGCTCTGCATCTCCCACAAGAGTTTCCATAAGGTTGATGTTTGTTACATGTTATTTTGAAAAAGTACAGAAACTCGAGTACACTGAAAATGTATTTCCTGAGGTATAGGAAGGCAAGGTGGAGAGAAAGTAGAGATTGTGTACAGGGGAACAGCCCCCAGGGTGACATCTAGATGTCAATCAGAGTTTCTCAACTGCTTTCTCTATTTTTTCTATTATTGTTAATAGATGTAGTGCTTTTAAAGAGTGACAAATGGCAGAACAATTTTCTCCAATTTAAAAAAAATTACACGTACATAAAGTGATCTGTCTTTCAGATAATTTGTGGATGTACAGAAGAATTAAACATGTACCTTTTCCAACTTGTTTTCAAGGTTACACAAGGAAAAAGAATGGACAGAGGAAATTGCTCCTCCTTGAGAGAATTCACTTTATTGGGAATCACTAATAATGCTGATATCAAAGTGACCCTTTTCACCGTGTTTCTACTTGTTTACCTCGTCAATCTTCTGGCAAATCTTGGAATGATCATATTAATTAGATTTGATTCCCAGCTCCACACTCCCATGTACTTCTTCCTTAGCCACCTGTCCTTCTGTGACCTCTGCTACTCCACGGCAATTGGACCCAAGATGCTGATGGACCTCCTGGCTAAGAGGAAATCAATTTCCACTGTTGGCTGTGCTCTGCAGTTCTTCACCTTATGTATGTTTGTAGACTCGGAGTGCATGCTGCTGGCGGTGATGGCCTTCGACCGGTACAAGGCCATCAGTAGCCCCCTGCTGTACACAGCCCACATGTCCAGCGGGCTGTGTGCCCAGCTTCTGGCCAGCGTTTACCTGATGGGAATGGCAGATGCTTTGATAAACACAGTCTTCGCCTTCCGCTTGTGTTTCTGTGGGTCCAATGAGATTAATCATTTCTTATGCGATGTCCCTCCTCTCCTTCTACTATCTTGCTCAGAGACACAGGTCAACGAGTTAGTGATATTTATCATTTTTGGGTTTATTGAATTGAGCACCACTACAGGAGTACTGGTCTCCTACTGCTACATCATTTTGTCAATCTTAAAGATCAGCTCAGCTGAGGGCAGATTCAAGGCTTTCTCCACCTGTGCCTCCCACCTCACTGCGGTTGCTGTTTTCCAGGGAACTCTGCTTTTCATGTATTTTGGTCCCAGTTCTTCCTACTCCCTAGACCAGGACAAAATGACCTCACTGTTTTACATCCTGGTGATTCCCATGCTGAACCCTCTCATTTATAGTCTACGCAACAAGGATGTGAAACAGGCCCTTGAAAAGGTAAAAAAGAAAAGTTGTTTTTAAACATTTTCTCTGTCCCTACACATCAAGTATTTTTTAATGGCAGTTCTTGTTTGTATTAAAGTTTATTGCATAACAGAGAAGGAATAAGTTGTGTCACATATTTTAATTGTTGACAAAAATACTAAAATGTAGTAATAAAATACTGCAGATATGCAAATGTGCTTACATTTATCATTTGTCTGAAATTGTTATGTGACATCCCTTCAATATAGAAATGTTGCTACCTTCTTCAATTGTGCCATCATTTTATTTGTTCATTTCTTGAATTCATTTCATTGTAATTATAGTGAGGTTAAGGAATATATTCCTCATTGTTTTTAAAAACATTATGTACTTTTTATTTCAGAGAAATATAGTTTATTCATGTAATACAAATAGAGACATGAGTTGAGAATCATGTAACTCACATAACATCAAGACAATCATGAAATAAATAGACTGTCGAAGAATTCCATAGCAAAATGTCTAAATCCACAGTGCAGAGCAGAGGCTCAGTGTACGGGGTGTTAAGTCTGAAATAGAAACAGTGTCACTTGGAGAGACTGAGGCAGCTAAGTTCAAGGCTTTGACACTCAGAGAAATCTTGAAGTGTCTAAATTAATTCTGTGACATTTGAACCAAAGTCTGATCAGGTGAGAGTGTAAAGGATAATGTTAAAGCCCCTAGTAGTGTACACCTGTGTGCTGAACTTTTCCAACATCAGCTCCCCAACTCCTTCCTCTTGGAAATTTTGCTTTTCCCATTCTTCATTATTGGCCCTATTAAATATTCCTTTGTGGTTTGCAATCACCTCCTTAAGGCATTGTTTAATGTTATCATGTGTCAATATATCCATGGCTGGACTGTACTGCAATCTTAAAAATACAACAATCAAAAATAGCTGTGTGGACTTTAATAAGTTCAGAGATAGACAATATAGAGCAGTATAGGATCTAAATATTAAAACAGAAACACTAAACTTGCTGGAAAGTAAGTTAGGCAGAACTCTGGAAGACATTGGCATAGGAAAAGACTTTATGAACAAATTCTCAGTAGCATGGGAACTAGCAGAAAGAATCAGCAACTGGGATCTCATCTTATTAAAAAGCTTCTGTAATGCAAAAGAAACTATCAGCAGAACTAAAAGACAACCTACAATGTGGAGAAAAATTTTTACCAGCTGCTCCTCAGACGAAGGACTATTATCTAGAACTTATAAAGAACTCAAGACAATCAGCCTGCCAAATACAAAGACCAGATTCAAAAATGGGCATCCGAAATAAACAGACATTTCTCAGACAAAGAAGTAAAAGCAGCAAGTAAATATATGAAAAAATGCTCCACATCACTGGTCATTCGAGAGATGCACATGAAAACAACACTGAGATTCTACCTCACCTCACAAAGAATGGCTGCTATCAAGAAATCAAACAACAACAAATGTTGGCAGGGTTGTGGGGAGAAAGGAACCCTTCTCCACTGTTGGTGGGAGTGCATACTGGTGCAACCACTATGGAAATCAATATGGAGAAACCTCAAAGAGCTGGTACTAGAGGTTCCATTTGACCCAGCCATCCCGCTGCTGGGTATCCTTCCAAAAGAATTAAAAGAATCATATCACAGTGATGTATGCACACCTATGTTTATAGCAGCACAGTTTGTAATAGCTAAAACTTGGAAACAGCCCATTTGCCCCTCAGTTGGAAACTAGATAAAGAAGATGTGGTTTTTCTATAAAATGGAATATTACTCAGCCATAAAGAATGAGAACATATATTCATTCATAGGAAAATGGATACATATTGAAGATACACTCCTAAGTGAAATAAATAAGTCACACATGTGTAAATACCGAATAGTTTCTCTGATGTGAATAAACTGCAATAATACATAAGATCCTAGCAAGATTACTGACATTGTGAAATGGGAAGAAAGGGGCTAAAGGTGTAGGGAAGGTGGGAT
>NW_022901030.1:139103-182012 GCF_012274545.1 Fukomys damarensis | reverse complement strand
GTAATCCTCAGTTTTCATCAGGTGGTAATCTCTATAAGTCTCATTGTCTTGTCATGATAAATGGGACTGATGGCAAACATTGTCTTAGTATTATGTACCAGTGCCTGTGTGGGGGGAGTTATTCTCTACATCTTGACTGTCTCCTTTGTCTGTGTAGATGCAGTCCCTAAATAAGAGGCTGACAGAGAGACGACATGTTTGGAGATATGAATAACACAGTCTGCTTCAATCTCCTCTTACTTAGAGGGCTCTTAAAGTGGGTCATGTTCCACGCCGTCCCTGTTGCTGCATTCTGTCCCTGTGAATTATCGTTCTACTCCCAAGGAAGTACATCCGCTATTGGAAGGAGTCGGGAAAGAGGGGTCTCAACATGCATGTGTGTAACATCGCACTCCATTTCCCATCTTGTTTGACCTGAAAGAGGAGCAGCAATGCTCTCGGGGAGACAAGTAGGAGTTTCTGGTCAAATAATTTTAAATACGGTCCTCTTTATTCGAATCTATAATTTCATACACACTGTGGTAGTGTGCAACTTCATTAGTGTTTTGTTTTTTAGCTTTGTTAGTGTTTGCTCCAATTTGATAAGTGCATGAAAGAAGCTAAAAGCGCGTGTACCTAAAGCCTTGTTACCCAGTTGTGCTGCTACTGGGAGGACTGAGCCTTTGCTTCGCACGGACGTAGATGAGAGTCTCCCACCTGTATGAGCATGTGCCCTAAAAGGGACTCCGGGGACCCTGGCCATTTCTAACCCCTCCCATTTAACTCCTGGCTGCCGTGAAGTAAGCAGGTTCCTTTGCCAGGTACAAACACTTCATTACGCTCTCAAGCAGCAGGTGCTAAATCTAAGAGGGCGTCTGACTTTGAAGCTTTCTGCAAATCTTCAAAACTATTCACCCACATCAGCCTTTCCACCTCTGAAGTGAATTACTCACCAAAGTAAACCCTTTCGTAAAGATTGTATTTTGAATGATTGTCAAGGACAATGGAAAATTTTGTCGACCAACAGACATTTCTGTAGCATTTCAGGCGACTGGAGAAGAGTGGATGAACAAAATCACTTTTTCTTGAATAAATTCCTCATCGTGTGAGTTTCCAATAATTCTGGAATTGATTTTACTCAATTTAGCACATCTGTAATTGTGCAGCTCCATGGTCCTCTTGCAATATTTGGGATGGTGATGCTGGTTGGGTTGGATTTCCTGTTTCACACTCCATTGTGGAGTTGGGGATTTAGCTCAGTGGTTCAGCCGCTAGCCTCACACTCCACTGTGCTTTTTCCTAAGCCACGCCTCTTTCCGTGACCTTTGCTACAGTACAGCAATCAGACCCAGGACGCTAAAAGGATTCATTGCCAAGAACAGGTCAATTATCTTCTTCAGCGGTGCTGTGTATTCTTGATAATTCACGTCTTTGCATTTTTTTCTTTTTCTTTTTTCTTTTTGGTACCAGGGATCATCAAACTTGGGACCTTGTGCTTGCGAGGAAGGCAGTGGAATCACTGAGCTAAATCCCTGGCCCCTGTCTTTGCATTTTTGGGTGTCTACTGCGGTTGCATTTGATAGGCACAGGCCATAAGCAAAAGTTTGCTCTCTACAGCTCACATGTCGTAGCTGTGCTCCCAAATCCTGGCTGGAGTTTTGCTGATGGAAATGGTAGACACTTTCATAAATAAAGCCTTGGTATTCTACATATGTTTCTGCAGATTTAATGGGATTAATCATTTCTTCATGGTATTCACCATTACTGCTTCCCTTATCAGATCACTCTTTGAAGGCTTTTTCTGTCATATCATCCTGGCGGTGATAAATACCTACTCTGTGGATGGATGGAAAATCTAAACTTTCTTTCTTTGCTCTTCCCTGTGAAGTGTAGTTTCACTTTTCCAAGGCACTCCGCTCTTCCTGTGTTTCTGGTTCGTTCTTCCTAATCTTTTTGTCAGACAAAACTCACCTTATTGTTTCATAACATTGGGATTCCCAGGCTGATACTTGGATTTGCGTCCTATTGACCAACGTGTGGAAAAGGTCTTGAAGTGATTTTAAAATAAAACAAGTATGTAGATAGTTTTCTCCAAGTCTTACACTATATTACATAAAATTCAAATTATTTTGACTGATGTCACCCTCAGAGGTCACATTGCTAGGAAAGAAAAAATTAGGTATTCTTTTAAATAACTGCAACCTAAGGAGATTTGTCACGCCTGATGACACGAAGTTACCTAATGAGTATGTACCAAGGACAAGCACCATTCCCTCAGGTGTGCACTAGGGAAGAAAATAATTGTATCAGTGCTCTTGGGGAGCACATAATCATCAGTGTCTTCCTTTAAAATTGGGCTAATTATTGAAATTGCTCAGAATGGGCTTGTCTCCCCATCTCTGTAGCAACCATTTTCTATATTTATAATCAGTACAATCACTCAATAAATGACAAGAAAACAGGGAAGGTCACTGAAGTGCATCACGAAGGAACCCTTTTCTCCCAATCAAGAATATTTCAAAGATGTTAGCTTGAAGCCTCATCTAGGGTTATCAGAATTTTGTGGAACAACTGTGTCTTTAAAAACTCTTAGATTGGGTTGGGTTTGAGAAGAAACTGGAATCATCCTGATTATTTGGCTGCACACATTGCTTAAGCCTGTGCACTGCTATACCATTTTTTTGTGCACACGAGTTTTCATTTCCTCATTTTGTGCTAACAATAAATTAACTGAATTAAGGCAAACATAAAGGGATATATTATTGTGCTTTACAGTCACTAGCAAGCTTCACTAAACACATGGAAATCCATGCATCGTGAGATGATTTACACTAATATACTTCATATGCATAATAACGATCAAGTACTGGAGAATATATGTTGCTTTCAGGCAAATGCTTTCGAGCTAAAAAAACAAATTCTATTTAATTCAAAAATAAACTTTTGCACTGTCAGTGACATTTGAGAAGTGCAGAAGATGGAAATATTCTATCTATCCCAAACTTGTTTCTTTCTTTCTACTTTTTACTAAGTATCTCCCAAGCTAACAACTTGAAAATATGTAACAACACATATTTACTGTTCTGTTGCTGTTGTATATCTGTGTCCTAGGGATGGTGTGAAAGTAGAGACAAACATATACGGTTGTTTAAGAAAAACCCGTCAGAAAGGGCATAGTAGGTGTCATGGATACTGCAAAATAATTGAAATTAATGTGTTTGGAATTGAGTCAGGGAGAGGAATTAGACAATGATGAATAGAAAGGCATCATTTATATTGCCACAGTTCCAAATGGGACAGGAAAGAGTAATTTTTAGAAATAGAGGAAACATGATGAAGAACCAATAGGACACAACAGTCATGAGGTCAAGGACGTTTCTCAGTTTCAGCAGATGTCTGGTTTCACTAGAAGAGGGCATGATTTGTGATCTGGTCAAGTTTCTGGCAGTGACCAATGCAGAGACACCAGGGGAAGGATAAGAACTTTAACCTCTGCTGCAATTGTTACAGGGTTCCCGGGGGAGGGGTGGCCAGAGCCAGCAAGGTAAACAATCCGTGTCTGAATCACAAAACTCACAGGATGTGGGGACCTGGGAGATTTATTTCCCCATAGGAACTGGGTGAACATAAATATGATTTGTTTCTGGTTCAGGTAACAGCAGTGAGTATAGAATGTCTCTCACCGCAGGTAAGTCTCTCTCAGCGACTATACTGAAACAATAGAGGAAAAGTAAAACACTACTTTTAAAGAGAAAGTGAGGAATTAAAACTGAGAACTGTGTTAATGAATGATTTAATACTTGCTTACTCGGTTAAACACATTTTGCAGTCTCATGGCCAGTAGTAGCTTCTTATTAGACCTACCTGAAGTTGACTTCATTTTGCATTTATATAAGGATTGTGAAGTTTTTACTTATTTATATTTTAATCACTATTTATAAGAAAACAATTCCTTTTCAAAGATCTTTCTGCAAGTAGTGTGTTTCATGTAAATGCTAATTTTTTTGACTTATTGAAATAAAAGTATTAGAGGTGCAGTATTACCTACATATGCCAACTCAAGCCCATGTAGACCACATGCTGTCATCGTTAATCTAGAAGAAACATGACCACCCTGATTTTATGTATCAATAAATACACACATACACACAGAAATGCACAAAACCGAGGCTCATGTATCACAGAAACCATCACTGTTTTTTTTTTTCCCATTGCAAATTTTGTGAAAAATTCCCTTTAAAAGCCAACAATCAGGGCTGGAGATTTAGCTCAGTGGTGCTGTGCTTGCCTCCCAAGTGCAAGGTCCTGAGTTTGAACCCTGGTACTGGAAAGAAAAAAACAAAAAAAACAAAAATAAGCGCAGGTGTATGTTGTAGTCTGTTGTTCCTACTTGTTTTTTTATTCCTTCCTTTTGGCTTTTCCAGGAATGTTCTTGGGAAAGGGACAAGTACAGGAAAATATTCTAAAAGTTCTGATAAGACAGGGATGATTAGGAGCAGAGTGATCCAATTAGACATTTTACTTTTCAGTGAAACCTAAGAACACCAGATAACATCATAATAACTTTCACTTATTAACTTATATTCAATATGATTGTCAGTGACAAAACTTAGTAAAGTTTATTCTTTTTATGTTCTGGCTTGTAGTTCTAATTTAGGTGTTCGCTTCATGACTTTGGATCTGGAACTCACTTTTAGTATATTCAAATTAGTGTCTGAGAATGGGTGATACAGAAAAGGCAATTAATAATTACACATAAGTCTAGGCTAAAATTTCATCAACTCCCGTTTCTAGATATTATTTTTTCATATGGTATTGCTTCTTTTGATGGCCACTTGCTTCTTCAGTATTCTGAGGCTAAAGAAGACAATTTACAGATATGATTCACATTCTGTTTCATAAATATTGTATGTAGGATTTATAGAAAAATAAAATCCTAATACATTTTCTCTTCATTTTTCTTGCAATTTAGAGTACGAACAAAGCAGAATGGATAAAGGAAACTGTTCCTCACTAACTGAATTCTTTCTCTTAGGAATAACCAGTAACCCTGCAATGAAAGTGGCCCTATTTACCACAGTTTTACCTGTGTATCTCATCAGTGTCCTGGCGAATCTTGGCATGATCATGCTCGTCAGGGTGGACACCCAGCTCCACACCCCCATGTACTTCTTCCTGAGCCACCTGTCCTTCTCTGACCTCTGCTCTTCCAGTGCAGTTGGGCCCAGGATGCTGGCGGACCTATTCACGCAGAAGAACAGATCAATTCCCTTTGTGGGCTGCGCTCTACAATTATTCTTCTTATACATGTTTGTAGACATTGAGTGTCTGCTGCTGGCAGTGATGGCCTTTGATCGGTACAAGGCCATCAGCAGCCCCTTGCTCTATACAGTGGACATGTCCAGCAGGCTGTGTTCTGTTCTTGTGGCCAGTGTTTACCTATTGGGAGTAGCAGATTCTGTGATACACACATCATTGGCATTCCACTTGTGTTTCTGTGGGTCTAATGAGATCAATCACTTCTTCTGCGATGTCCCTCCTCTCCTATTACTATCTTGTTCAGACACACAGGTCAATGAGCTGGTCATTTTCACTATATTTGGTTTCATTGAACTGAGCACCATCTCAGGAGTCCTCATCTCCTATTGCTACATCATCTTATCGGTCTTAAAGATCCGCTCTGCCAAGAGGAGGTTCAAAGCTTTCTCCACCTGCGCCTCCCACCTCACTGCAGTTTCCGTTTTCCAGGGAACCATGCTGTTCATGTACTTCCGGCCCAGTTCTGCCTACTCCCTAGACCAGGACAAAATGACCTCACTGTTTTACACCCTGGTGATTCCCACTCTGAACCCTCTAATTTACAGCCTACGGAATAAGGATGTGAAGGAGGCCATAAAAAGGTTGAAAAATAAAATTTTCTCTTAGGTTGATTACTATATACTGCCGACAAATATGTGTTTATATACACACAGTGTATATGTTGGGTTTCTTCACATTATATTTATTGTTTTTTTCTTTGGGTACTGGGGATCGAACTCAGGACCTTGCGCTTGTTAGGCAGGCATGGCACCACTGAGCTAAATCCCCAGCTTTCACATTATATTTATAAGCAATAGTGATAGTTTTGTCAAATACCTTAATTGAATTGAATATTTTAATAATCTCCAATATATCTACACACATACATACATACATAAATACAATTTCTGAAATATTTTATCCTTTATTATGTATCTTCCAAAGGAATGGAGATTATTCATTTTTAGAATTTTTATCAGCCTTTGTTTTAATATGTAGAAGTGTCATTTATTTGATGTATACTGTAGGGATTGATTTTATTGTAAGACTTAATGAGTGTTCAGTGAATTCCCATTTGTACTTGTGTGTTCACTTAATTCTTGGTGAAATGAGTATCATGCTATGGATCCCAATAATGTATTGGGAATTAGAAACATTAAATAGCTAAACACACAAATATTAGATAACAAAGTGTAGATTAGCATTAAGTAAATGCAGGACTCTTTATGCAAAAGTAAAACATCTAAATCTGACCTGCAAAGAAGAAAATATTCTGTTACATGGGGACACTTAGTTTCATATCTAGACAATGAGCAGAGATGTAACAAAGGAGGGCTGGGAGAGGAATCTGCCTTAGAGGACAAAATGGTCAGGAAAATACCCCAGAAGGAAAGGAAGCCCAAGCTGCAAGAAACAAAGAGGAGAGTAGATTTCTCTAATGATTAGTATATTGAAAATTTCTTTATATACTTTTGCACAACTTAAATGTCTTCTTTTGAGAAATATCTATTTGGATTTTTTGTACTCTTTTTTGTATGAATATTTGATTTGGAAGGACTTTTATTGTTTTATTATTTATTGAGTTCTTACATTTTCTAGGAAAAAGTTCTGCATGTCAAGATGAGTATAGTAAATTGTACTGTATTATTTATTTGTATATAAATAGAAGAAAGAAGTTTTATTCTTGAAACATGAAAAAATGATAAATATGGGAAAATATTTCCCAATTACCTTATGTCATTACACAACATATGTATAACTGCTCATTCACCTTAAAATCGAACAAATTCATAACTGTTCAAAATGAAACTAAGCAAAACATAATTGAAAAGTGTAGGGTTCTTGTAAAGTCTACTTTACAATTCTCAGTGGAGTCACTGCTGCTAACCTTTTTTCCACTTCTGTTGCTGTATATTTTATTTCAATTTCCACCTTTGTGGTTCATTAATAATACTCTTCTGAAAGCATTATTCTACCTATAGCTCTTTATGTTAATCTATCTCCTCTAATAAAACCCTATAAACATTCTTTAGGGCTGGGGATTTAGCTCAGCGGTTAGGTGGCCTGCCTCGCAAGCGCAAGGACCCGAGTTCGATCCCCAGTACCAAAAAAACAAAACAAAACAAAACAAAAACAAAAAACTAAACATTCTTTGAATGATACAGAGTCTACTGAACTGTGTTCTAGCACCTGAACTGTGGCTGAGTTACAAATTGGAAAAGCAAATAAATTGAAATCAACTCTTGTAGCAATATTTGCAGGGTTTACTGAATGGTCAATAACAGTTAACTCAGTGCATGACATGTATTTAAAACATAATTCTGGATTCTAAGGTAGTCAGTCTACAAATATGTGCACATTAAATGAAGAACGTTCACCTAAGTATCTAATCAATGTTTATTTAATCCATCTGGCTGTACTTGAATTTGAAATGGAAAAATTCTAGAAGGACCTTGCTGTGAACATATAGATATTACCATATATTTCAGGAATAAACAACATTCTGTGAAAATATTAATTATCTATTAAAACTGTAGAGTTAAAAGACATTGAAATCCTTTGTTTCAATGTGTGCAATTATGTACAAAACCCCCTTGTGTGAAAACAACACAGAAAGAAAAGCAAATCTCGGGATCTCTGCCACTTTCACAGTGGCATTTGTAGGACGCGGTTACAGGTTTTAGGAAACAATGATGACCCAAAAGACCTGTGGGGAAAATACTTCTTCTGAAGAACACATTATAGGTTTCCACTGCCACATACCCTAAATTTACACAGCCCGCTTTGTCGGTGATTCTCACCAGCAGCAGCATGATTGAGATATTGTTTAGAATATAAAGTTCAGTGAATTGTAGGGTTCATGCGTCACCAAGCAACCTGGCGTTCTTTCTCTCAGTTTGAGTAGAAAGCATGAATCAGCACAGCGCAGGTCCACTATGGGCTCTGACTGCCAACAGACCTGGGACTTTAGTGCTCTGAGTGCCTGTACCCTATAGCTCACAGTGTAGAGCTCTGGGCCCTACACTTCCAGTTCCTGAACTGTTGTCTGCACCGCTGACTAAGGCTGCCAGTTGCCATCCATCCACGCTGGTAACCCTGAAGACGCGCCATTCACTGGCATTCACGGGTGGTCAGTGGCCGCCACCACCAGCCGCCACTGCTGCGTACTGCGTTTGACACACACGGCAACCTCCACCAGTTGTCTGCCCTGACTTTGGCCACTGTCTCCAGATGGCTTTCAGCCCCTCCTGTTCATAGCCACTGCCCCGTCTGTCTTTAAGAGAACCATTCTGTCCATGGTACCCAGAATGCTGAGTAGATTTACAGCATCTACAGCAGTAAAATATAAGCAGATGTACTAGACCAGTGCATGGAGGTCTGTTCTGCAACAGAGGGGATCAGTTCACAAGAGGGAACTAACCAGAAAGGACTCCTGTTTAGGAGGAATGATTAACAAATACAATGATTGTTTAAATTTAAAAAAAAACACTTTATTACAGTAAGATACACACGTTAATCCCTCTCCAAAGACTCTTGCTTTGAACACACTTATCCAGTCATTCTTGCTACTTCCTGAAGCAGCTCTGGAGTCCTCTTTCATAAGTTACTATGTGAGTTGTGATTAAAAACCTGTAGTAGATGCTGCTGCCAAGAGCCATCTGATAGAATTCCAGGTTTGATGAATCATCGGTAGGTGACCTTATCCACCTTACTAACGAAATTTGGCCCCACGGGACTTCTGGCTCTTTCCCAAAGTTAAAAGGATCATGAAAGGTAAATACTGAATTGATTTGGGGCATCAAGGCCAACATAAGACTATGCTAAAGATAGAGGGAAAATGTCTTCTGGAACTGCTGCAAAAAGTAGCAGGAAAAACAGGATAAGTGCATTTAAAGCGAGGAGGAAAATATTGAGGGGGACTTATAAGTTTATGTCTTTGAAAAATTTAAACGTTGAGTACTTTTGGATCACACGTCCTGTAGAGCAGCAGGAGGCTTGTAGTGGGTTCACATTCAATCCTTGCTACTGCTCCAAAGTCAAGCATAATAATTAGGAACAACTTTCAAATTCAAGCCTCTTATTCAGGTTTACAGGTTCGTCCTGATTACCTTCCTCTATGTGGTTCTAAGTTGAGCCTTCTGCCATTAGGGAACATATCACTGAGGGGAACCAGTTGTCCTAGCCAGCTGCAGCTGTCGTGGGGGCAGTTTGGGCTGCGGCACTGCTGAGAATGTGAGCAGAGGGGCTGCTGGATGTGCTGCTGCTGCTTCTCCCAGAAAGCGACATCATAAAATCTGGTCTTCCTGCTTTCTGGGATTCTCAGCAGGCCTGATCCTCCCCTGTGTCTGTCTTGGCAGTGGTGGCTTCTTCTCCACTATCGTTGTCTCTGCATATGTGGAGATCCTAACCTCAAATCTTAATTTTGGGTTAATATGGAGGTTTTTGAAAACTGTGGAGTTTATTCAGGCAGAGCCATCAGGCATCACGTGATTGCCTTAATGAGAAGGAGCTTTCTATTTCCCTGACTACTCCTGCCATGTGAAATCTGAATATTTGGATGTCTATGAACCAGAAGACAGGGTGTCTCTGTCTAATGAATCTATTTGTGCCTTGATTTTGCACTTTCAGCCTCTAGAACTGTATTACACATATGGAATACAATACCAATATGTATTATATGAGATATGTTTTATATTTAGATAATATTAGTATTAAATCACTAGGGACTGCAAATATGTACTAATACATTTTAAAAAATAAACATTAAGGGCCAGGGATTTAGCTCAGCGGCTCGGTGGCCTGCCTTGCAAGCGCGAGGACCTGAGTTCGATTCCCGGTACCAAACAAAAGAAAAAAAGAAACATTAAAAAGGAGAGTATATTTAAGTTCTATTAAATGTCTATTTCCACAAGAAGATAGTGTGATTCATGATAGCCAAGAATTGCCATGTTAAATTTTCCTCAGTCTTAAAATTGATCAACTTGTTGACAGTGGCAAGCAATTAAAGGTTCAGCCTTTAGAAGAGTTGTTGAACCACTATTCTCCAGGGAAAGAGGAATACAGGAATCTAATCAATTATTTTTGAATAACTCGAAGGATAGAAAGCAGAAGCTTAGGTCCCAACAGTCTCTAGGTGAGAATAAATATGATCTACAGATTGTTCAGCACCAACAATACCTACAGAAAGTCTTGGTCCTCTCAGGGAGACTTCTCTGTGAGTATATTTTAAAAATAGAGTACAAATAAAACATTAGTTTCTGTAAAAACAATGAGTAATTAGTGGTGAGTAATGTATTGGTGAATTGTTTTATATCTTATTCAACTAAATATATTTCATGATTGGGCCAGGGAGTTAGCTCAGTGGTTCTGCCTTCTGCCTTGCAAATGCAAAGTCTCAATTTGATCCCCAGAACCCCCAATATGATTTCATTATCTAATGACCAAAGGCATTTTCTTATTAGACTTGTGTTGCCATTTTTATTAAATTCAGTAGCCATTTGTATAAGGATTGCAAAGGATTTATTTATTGATATTTAAATCAAGATGAATAAGTAAACCATTCCTTTTTGAAATCATTCTGCAAATGAGGTGTCACTTGCAAATTTAAAATTTATTCTGGTTTGATTTAAATAATGCTACATGTAGCATATCTCAGATAACAATATATGTAAACTCAAGTACCTGTGGACCTAACCCCATAATATTTAACTCTAGAAATAATAAAACATGACCACCTATGTTCCACATTCAAATATCTAGTGAAAGACACACTTGGACCTCTCACATATGTACATAGATGAAAGCAAAAAAGCAGAAGAAATATAAGATAAAATGTCTGGAAATGTTTCCTGCTCTCTTCCTATATTGAGCTTATTGCCAAAGTCAAATTAGAAGCCAATGATGAGTCTGTGTGTGTGTGTGTGTGTGTGTGTGTGTGTGTGTGTGGTCTGTGGTCTGCTGTTCCTCCTGCTTGAAGTCACTTTTCAGATCAAGAGATTTGTAACTGGAATCTACTAAATTGTGCAGATGAGTTGTCAACACTCTCACAAGCCAATGATAGTGAATGGTAAATAGTTTCTTGATACTAGCATCATTTTTCAACAAACCTTAAAGACATAAAAGAAAATACAATCATTTTCGTGTTCATACTTTTGTTCTATATCATTGTCAGTGGTAAGTTCAATCCTACTGCTTGAACAATGTGCTCCATGCAACCCTTCCTGGCAATTATGAGATTGACAGTCCTGCATTTTTAATTTTAATTTTGCTGTTTGCCTTCATATCATTTTGGATCTGAAAGCAGATTCTAGGTTATTTAAATCTACTTCCTAAGAATGGGTGATAGAAGCCAAGACGCTGGACATATATCAGGTATTATACATACATTTAAATTCAAAATTAATAAAATTTCTACACTAAAAACTCTTGGTTCTTTTAACATGATGATTTCCTTTAAAAGTCACACCTTCCAGACTATTTTCTGAGGGGATGGAAAATTATTTGTACAATGAAATTATGTTCCGCCTTATGAACATTTTTACTTGTGCAGAAAAAGTCAGATCCTAATCAGTCACTATCTTGATGATTTTTGAAACAGTGTACAACAAAGATAAAGAAGAATGGAGAGAGACAACTGTACCACATTTACTGAATTCTTTCTCTTAGGAGTTACCAATAAACCTGGGATGAAAGCGATTCTATTCACTATATTCCTAGGCGTTTACCTCATCATTCTCCTGACAAATATTGGGATGATCATTTTAATCAGAGTGGACACCCAGCTCCAGACGCCCATGTACTTCTTCCTCAGCCACCTGTATTTCTCAGACCTCTGCTACTCCAGTGCAGTTGGGCCCAAGATGCTGGCGGACCTGTTAGCTGAGAACAAACCCGTTCCCTTTGTTGGCTGTGCCCTGCAATTCTTCTTCACCTGTGTCTTTGTAGATGCAGAGTGTCTTTTGCTGGCAGTGATGGCCTTGGATCGGTACAAGGCTATCAGCAGCCCCTTGCTCTACGCGGTGGACATGTCCAGCAAGGTGTGTTACCAGCTCCTGGTGGGAGTGTACCTAGTGGGAACTGTAGACGCTTTGATACACACTCTCATGACTTTCAGCTTATGTTTCTGTGGCTCTAATAAAATCAATCACTTCTTCTGTGATATCCCCCCTATCCTAGTGTTGTCATGCTCTGATACACAGGTCAATGAATTAGTAATGTTCATCATTTTTGGCTTTATAGAACTGAGCACCATCTCAGGGGTTCTGGTCTCCTATTGCTATATCGTCTCATCTGTCTTAAAGATTAGCTCTGCCGAGGGAAGGTCCAAAGCTTTCTCTACCTGTGCCTCCCACCTCACTGCGGTTTCCGTTTTCCAGGGAACTCTGCTCTTCATGTACTTCCGGCCCAGTTCTGCCTACTCCCTAGACCAGGACAAAATGACCTCACTGTTTTATACCCTGGTGATTCCCATGCTGAACCCTCTCATTTATAGCCTACGGAATAAGGATGTTAAGGAGGCCCTGCAAAAGCTGAGAAATAAAGTTTTTGTTAAGTAAGGAAGGTTTCCGTTTTCCAGGGAACTCTGCTCTTCATGTACTTCCGGCCCAGTTCTGCCTACTCCCTAGACCAGGACAAAATGACCTCACTGTTTTATACCCTGGTGATTCCCATGCTGAACCCTCTCATTTATAGCCTACGGAATAAGGATGTTAAGGAGGCCCTGCAAAAGCTGAGAAATAAAGTTTTTGTTAAGTAAGGAAGCACTTATTACAAATAAATATGTATTAATTTATATAAATTGATACTATTGTTGCCTTCTAATTACATATTTAAATATAATTTTGTCTTGATTTTTTAATTCAATATAAGAACGGTTTTACCAAGCAATGTTCTGTAGCAAAATTCTGTAGTTTCCTAACTAGTCCAACCTCATTTTATGTCTCCAATATAAGGGTATTATTTATTTTTGGTAAATTTCCACTCTGTGCTAAGTGTCTCAAATTGTCATTTGTTTAGTGGTATATTTCATGCTTTATTTCATTATTCTATTGAGGTTTTAGTGTTTGTCTTTTACGTATTTGTATGATTAGCATCTTAATTTCCACATTAATGATTCCTAGAATATATTGGAAATTAGAAAGATTAATTAATATTAATTATAATATTAAAGTTACAAATAATGCACGGTAAATCACAAAAAGGCTATTAATTTAAAAGCCAGGATATTCTAAGTGCACCCAAATGAGTAAATCTGCATGGCAAAGGGAAATGGTTCTTTGAAGGGGGGAAATTTAGTTTCAGATCCAACGAACAATATGGAACGTATTTGTATGATTAGCATCTTAATTTCCACATTAATGATTCCTAGAATATATTGGAAATTAGAAAGATTAATTAATATTAATTATAATATTAAAGTTACAAATAATGCACGGTAAATCACAAAAAGGCTATTAATTTAAAAGCCAGGATATTCTAAGTGCACCCAAATGAGTAAATCTGCATGGCAAAGGGAAATGGTTCTTTGAAGGGGGGAAATTTAGTTTCAGATCCAACGAACAATGGTGGAGGAAGGAAGGATTTTATATGGATAAGCTGAGAATCAGTGACCTGGAGGTAGACAGGAAAGTAGCCCTCTGGAGGGACGGAAGTCCAAGAGTCAAGGAATAAAGAGCAAAGCTCTTCTGATCGTCTTTCCCACAGTGATTACTGATATTAGATACACATTCACTCGCACGTTGGCTATTTGTATGTTTCTTTTGAGAAATGCCTATTTGAATATTCTGTACGTTTTCATTCACTTCCTTGGGTACTGTTTGTTTAGTTTCACTTCCTATGGAGTTGGGCGAGTACAAGGAGAGGAATCAGTTCTGGTGTTTGCTGCCTACGAGGGGTAAATCAACCATGATAGTGTATTGTGTGTTTCAAAATAAGTAGGAGAGGGCATTTTGACTGGTGCAGCTCAAAGAAATAAGGAATGTTTGAGCTGATAGGTATACTAACCATTTGATCATTACAGAGTGTGTACATGAATTTCAAGTCATATGCTTCCCATGAACTGGGACAATTTTGTGTAAAACTCCACGCAATTTAAAATCAATGTCCCGTGCAAGGTCCATCCTTACGGCAACATTTTTTGCTCAGTCACTGTATCTCTGCTCTTCCTCCCTTTCCTTTCTCAGCCTTGTTTTTAAGCCCATCATTGCAGTTCTTAAATGATGCCCTCCTCAATGTGCTATTGTATATATTGCTCTCTGTAGCAGACCATCACCTCCAATTTGAGAAGGAGAACATTTTATGCTTAAGAATACCATGTGTTTCTGCCTGGAATTCTAGTAAGTTCTTGTGACTGAGACCCAGAATGGAAAAACAAATCAATAATAAAGATCAACCCCTGTAGAGACTCGTGAGTACTTATTAGATATCAAATTATTATGACATGTACTTTGATTTTACACCTTACAGTTTCTAAGAATACAGAAAAAAAATTTTTTTTGCATCTGATGTAATAGATCTATAATGGCATACATGTTAAACACAGCAAGTAAAAAAATGTACTTTATCAATATTGGGCTACTCTGCTTGACTCTGTTCAAATTTAAGATGTCAAAACACTGTAAGAAGTCTGTTGAAAAGTAGGGAAGTGACCACAGATCTGAAGGAATTCCCAGAGCTATGACACTCACAGTTATGCATTAAAACTGTACAAACTAAATGACCTTGAACATCTAATATTTTCTAGCTGCATTTCAAAATGTCCTTAGAAAACATTCCCACAGTGGATGTAAGGCCCAAGTGTTTCCTCTTGCTTTTCATGGTGTCACCTGTGGGCCACATCACAGATTACAGGACAGAGTGGTGACAGGACCATCCTGTGGGAGGAAACTGCCTCTGGAAACAAATTCAGAGACTTGTGCCTATGCCTTCTGATTTGCCCTATTCTTTTCTTAGTCATTTTTTTTAATAAGAGCAGCTGGGCAGATAATGCCCCATACAGTGCATTTGCCAGTGACCCTCAGTAGCGCATTAACAATACTGGCGTGTCTTTATATTTCCCCCATTTCCTCAGCCTTCCTCCTGAAGTACTCAAACACAGTACTGTCATGGCACTGGCCAATTAGTGATGACAGTGGTGAACAGACAGGCTGGCTCCGCCGATAGGTTGTCTGAGCACAATGCTTAGCACAGAGCAGTGAGGACGCTCAATGGACCAGTAAGTAGGAAGCCCTGGGCTAAAGTGGCAGATGATAAATTGCATCCTTCTAGCTCTCCCCCACCCCTCCGTCTGCTAAGCTAGGCATCCAAAGCAGCTCTAAGTGACTGTATATTTAGCAAATCACTCTTCCTCCCTAAAAGTCAGTCTCCTCTCTGTGAAAGTCCAGCTCAGGGCAGATGATCTACAAAGTCCTTTTCTGTTGAAAAGTTTTGTCTCCATATGGCTATGATTCTCTGCCCTCTGAAACCTCCCCACTACTACAGATTTCCCTAATAACAAAATAACAGCAACAACACCAACAACACACAAAGTATACAGGGCTTCATCTCTGGAGAAAATGCACTGTTTCTAGACGGATGTGATCTGGAACGGCAATGACAATGGCACCGGCTAAGTCGTGTGAATTGTGAGGGTGCAGACACTTCAGTCACAGGCCCTTTAATGCTCCCGTTCAGCATTTATATTTAAATAGACACACGAGAAACATTGTTATATAACTGATGGTGTTCAGCTAAACCCAAATTGAAATTTGAGAAGACTGTTACAACCACAAAAAAACTAAGATTAAAATACCTGACAATAATAATTTCAAGTATTGACATGAATGCCTAACAAGTTCAGCTTTTATACATTGACAGGAATAATAATTTGACCTTCCTTAGAAAGTACCTGTTATTCAGTATTACACCTTACCCGTTACACATAGCTTATGAACCCACCATGTCATTTCTTATTTTGTAAGCAAAATATGTGCACTCAAAGCTGGTACAAAGAGGTCTTACTATATTATCATTTTCACTTTGATAAAAAGCCTTGACATGTTCACTTACTAGACTACTGTGCAGCCATGGAAGTGAGTGAACTTTCACTTCACACGACAGCATGAAGGGAGCTCACATGCAAAAAAAGATTGAAATAATTCAGACATAGATGAAAAATAATGCAAACTGCAGTGGTGCCTCAGTTCACAAACTCAATTTGTTTTATGATTTGGGGGAAGATACCCACATTTGTTTCTGTGTGGGGAAGATAATGCAGTTTTATTTGTTACCTGAGGTGGAGTTTGTGAACAGAAACACAATCTTGTCAGATGAGTATATTTGAGATCTTAATTGTTTGTGAACAAAAATGTTCATGAACTGAGTCACCACTGCGAATGACCTCACTTCTAATGAGGTGTTTAAAAAGTATAAAGCTAACCTATCTTAAATTCAGTGTATGTTAGGACACACCGATAACTTCTGAAATATTGGTTCCCTTCTTTTTTAGATCTGGATTTAGATTGCAGGAATGTTTACATTTCTTAAATTTCACTTGCTGTTGCTCTTTCAAAGAGTATGCAAATACTGTGTAGTTTTCTAAAAGCAAACTTTATTATTACTTTGCAGGTAATTGAAATGTTTCTTTGTTACCTACATATAGTAGTTCCTTGTACACGTCTTAACTGCTTGCAAAATTAGTAAAGCACAAACCTCTCCTGGAATATCCTTTATAGTATTCAAAATATGAATCTTTGCTTCTACAAAACACGTGTTGGCATCCACAGCCCTTTCTTACTTTTTCCAATGGAGTAATTTGTGAACCCGGTTTCTTCTATTAGGTTCATGCCTTGGACTTACTCCATAATGGCCCATGACTCAGTACCAGTCTGCCCATCTCTGATGGGGAGATTTTTAAAATAGACAGTTGATTATTGTGTTTAGGGGTATGAGTGACTCCAAACATCGTTTAGATACAGATGACTGTGTTTTGTGCTTTCCTTGGTTATTTCTCTAATGTCTTAAAACCCACCTTAAATCTTTGCACTCTATGATTTAGAAAAGCAATTCCATGTTAAAACACCAGTCTCTTTGGGGATGAACGCAGATTAACAATTTTGCAACAATGTATGGCTTCGATTGCTCTGTATGGATGGGGTCTGGGAGTTGAGTTACACATGACTTGTGGAAGTGGCTGTGTTTATGAAGTTAAATTTCATTGTGCCTAAAGAGAGAGTAGTGTGAGAAAACAAAGCATTGCTGGAGACAAGGAAGCCCTGGAGGGAACTGAAAAAGTGATTCGAGGAAGAAATGCAAAGAATATGCCCAAGAAATAGACCACCTCTTCCAAATATGCACTGGAGGTTTCACGAAGCTCATGGGTAACAGAAAGTGTTTCATTGATTTAGTGGTGGAAAATGATGAGCAATTACTTAGGTTTGAGATTTGCCTCCATAGTATTTCCCAGAGGAGTATCCTGGGTATTGGAACATCATACAGAAAAAATGACAATGAAATGTCAAGAGTCATTCAAATGATCAGTAGGAATCAATTTTATGAAAAGTGAAAAATGCATTCATGCCATAGAATTTCACTGAGTGTGTATACCACATTTATAGGAAGAAGAGAAAGGCTTTATAACAACAAATATGCAAACAAAAATATTCACCACGACAGATAGTTCAGTTCAAGTGGGACTTAGGTAGAAACACAAGCATCAGAGTGCATAAGCTTGTACATTTCTCATACCCACGTAGTGTGTTTTTTGCATAACTTTCAACAGGATTTGTGGCAGATAAGTTGTACATCTTAAGACATATGGTGTATAATGTTCACGATTATTTTACATTTTCTCAAATATCATCAACAGATGAAATTTGATCATCACAGAATAACTTGTGCCCCTCAGTAGACTACAGAGACTCACATATTTTGAAACATCCCTCTGCAAGCAGCCAGGAAACAGCGCTCCCAAAGGCTTCTGGGCTGTGCCACCCTGAGGGATGATGACTTCATTTTTGATACTATTTCTGTATCTGTGTAAGCCAGAAGTCCTCCACACCACTGTCTGTTCACATCTATATTAACGATGTGAGAATGGCAGGTTCACGTAAGTAAAACAAGTGAGCTCCACATGTCAGCCCTTCCTGTCTTGTCTTCTGCCCTTATTGGCCACTGGGATCCTGCCTTGGTTTACAAGTGGCCTTGACAGAGCTCTGAGGACACGGTAGTTCAATAACTCTGCCTGTTTTCAAACACTGCTTTAAGGTACTGTTATATCCCGTGTGAAGACTTAAAGTTGTTTTAACCACAAACCTGTTTCTTTGCACTGAGCAGAGTAATCTGCGGCAAGTGATCTCTATGAATTCATTGAAACAATATCTATGAGAGTCCAGACACTGACTTTTCACCTCAAGGTTTTAAAATTTGGGTCAAATTATAATAAGGATGCTAGGGACAATCAGGGACATATGTGGTTTGTATAAAATGTATGACGATATGTGATAGTAAATAATGTAAAATTCCAATAAGAAGACAAAAACAGATCAAATTTTCAGCTCAAATCTAACACTATTACTTATAGATTATTTCTTAAAATTTATTTCAAAGAAACATTTTTAAGTAGTACAATTTTGGATGTATGATTATACTTATGACAGATACTTTATGATATAAAAATAGATATAATACAAATGCCTATAAATACGAGACAGGTTAAATGAATTAATGTACATAACTAGAAAGAAATACATTGTCTCTCTATAATATATATAGTTTTACTGTGACATCATTGTGTAAAAATTAGAAATGCAATAATATAGGTAACAAATCTATTTGTTTCTAGTTGTGAAATAAGTGTTGATTTTGCTGAATTCACACAGTCTTTGTAACTGTTTTTACTGAAACATATTTGTGCATGTGTGTCTCTGTGTGTATTAGTTTGCACTTTATGTTATGAAAAGGAAATGCTCAGGTAGGGACATGTGAAGTGGCAGTAAAAATATTGGTTGATTACCATCATTTATTCTGGCTAATGACATAACAAATAGTGAGCATTATGCTATATAGGATTAAGAAAATGTTGTTAAGAGGTACACATTTCTTTCTCAGACATCCTATTTATAAAACACACCGGGTGTTAGAACATATTATTGCATTTTCACTGATTCCTGAGTGTTCAATATGCAGGAACTGGAAGAGAAGGGTCTCAGACCCAGGGCAGGGAGAAGACAGTGCTGTTCCTGTTTTATACATTTTACTGGTAATTTTATGGGTGCAATATCATGACAGTTATCACTGGAGACTACACATCTTGATTCTTACTTCTTCTCCATCACCCTGTCCTCCCTTCAACTCTCCCTATTTACAAAGACATTGTTTCTATTTTTCATTTTCCCGTATTACTTCCATTCCTCCCTTTCCTGTCCCTACCCCTTCCACTTCCCCTTCCCCTTTGGACCTCTTCTTCCCATTTCACATTATCTGCTATACAATTTGATCCTTATTTACACTTTCACTGTCTCACATCAGAGAGACTATTCAGTATTTACACATCCGTCCTGTTTATTTCATTTAAGAGTATCACCTCAATGTGCAGCCATATAGCTATAAATGGCTCTAATTTCTCATTGTTTATGGCTGAGTAGTACTCCATTTTATTTTTTAAAAACTAACAAAAATATTTTCTTTATCCAGTATCCTTTTGATAGGCAATTGGGCTTTTTCCAAGTTTTAGCTATTACAAACTGTGTGGCTATGAATATAGGTGGACATATATGGCTGTGGTCTGATTCTTTTGGAAGATAACCAGCAGGGGAACAGCCGGGTCAAATGGAACCTCTAATCCCAGTATTTTGAGTTATCTCCATACTGATATCCACGGTGGTTGCACCAGTCTGCACTCCCACCAGCAGGGGATCAGTGTTCCTCTTTCCCCACTGCCAGCATTTGATATTGGTTGATTTCATGGTAGCAGCCATTTTTTCTGGGGTGAGGTGGAATCTCAGTGTTATTTTAATTTGCATCTCTCAAATAACCAGTGATGTTGAACATTTTTTTTCATATGTTTGTTTGCTATTTGTACTTTTTTGAGAAATGTCTACTCAAGATGCCCATTTTTTGGATTGGGTCTTTGAATTTGGGAGGTCTGATTTTAAAAATTCTTTATAGATTCTAGATAGTCGGCCTTTGTCTGAGGAACAGCTGGTAGAATTTTTTCCCACATTGTGGGATGTCTCTTCACACTCTTGGTGGTTTCTCTTATGGTGCAGAAGCTTTTTAATAAAGTGAGATTCCACTTGTTGATTGCTTGTGCTAGTCACATGCATCTGAGGTTTTGTTCACAAAATCTTTTCCTACACCAATGTCTTCAACAGTTCTACCTAACCTCTCTTCCAGGTGGCTTAGTGTTTCTGTTTTAATATTTAGCTCTTTAATACATTTCAATTTTAGTTTAGTGCATGGTGAGAGGTACAGGTCTAGCTTCAATCTTTGACAAATTTGAAACTCAAATTTTCAGTGAAGAGCTCAGTGGTTCTGGGGCACATACTAATGTTTATTGGCATTTTTCTCACTTATCTTGTACTTTTTAAAGTTTTTATTGCAAAAAACTTGTTATATAAATAAGTGATACCATGAAAAAATGCAAACATCAATTTTAATTACTTTCTGTATTAGCATTTTAATAGTGATTCATAAATAATTGGAAAACAGTGTTAACATGATCTCAGAGTGAGAAAGCATCATACATTGTTTTAATATGTTACTAGTATTTCCTATATTTTAAAGAATATAATCATTTTATAAATGGAAACATCAACAGATCTATCTGTAGTTATTTAAGTGAGTTTATGTCAGCATTTTGAGACTTGAAAATTAATCTTTGTATTAATATTTTCTTTTTAAAATTCATTCGCCTTTAATTCCACCTTTCTTTTGTATCCATAGACCAAAGAAAGACATGAATGGATCATGTGATATATGATTTGATTTGTAAAATATAACAGAGAGTCCTAAAATTCATTTGCCCTATTAGGGAAAGCTCACTGTTATTACCTAAACGTTGCAGCAGATTTCTTTTATATACAGTAGAAATAGATATCAAAGAAAGCAATAACAATGTAATGTACTCTGGAGAATTGCACAGAGGAATATGTCTTAGGAACAAATTTCTTGGAGGTTATGGGACAGAGAAAGTGTGATTTTTTTTCTTGTATTGCCCACTTCGGATCTTTTGTGAATAGATGATGTGGAATTTAGTTCATAAAATAGACTCAGTTAGTAAACCACAAAACTTTGCTTACGTTTGAGTCTCCTGTGCTACCAATGTCTCTGCTATTAGGTTTAAAATACAGAATAATACCTGGGCAACAGCAGCTTCAGAAGGGGATGAGGGGCGCTAACATATACATGCCTCATGGAGAACTTTCCGTCTATTTCTAGAGCAACCGCTAATCTGCTTGCTCCAGGGGGTCTTGACCCACAGACTCTGTCCTTCTGAGCGAGGATGACATGCAGGCTTATTTCTGGAAGCTAATGGGGACCTGGGTGTTTGTTAGGAAAGAGTGACAATGTAACAGGCAGGAATAGCTCTTCCTTAGCTCTATCTGCTCCGTGACTTGAGATATTAAGGAGAAGAAATTAAGACATATTAATTGCATGCACTCCTCAATTAACTATAACATTGTATGGCAGGTAAGAATATTTCTACAAAATTGACAATGACTATCTTATCAGGAGAGGCGTGTAATCTGGAATAATTAATTTTAGAACTGTTGCTTTCACTTTTGAAGACATCAATTTCTTCATTTTTAAGAAACAAATAAAAATTACCCTAAGAACTAGTGTTCTCCTTCCTCCTTCCCCTCTTTTCCCCTCCCTCCCCCTGCTTACTGAATCCAAGTCTTTCCCATTAAATTTCACCCACGGTTGTTTTTGTTTGTTATTTTTAGTAAGGGGATCCCTAACTCACCAAGTTGGGCTTGGCATTGTTACCCTTCTTCCTCATCCTCCAAGAAGGCTGGATTACAGGTGTGTGTCCCCTGGCCATACAGGTGTAAGAGGACATAGCATGGCTGAGTTTAGATGAATGTGTGCCTCATCAACTATACAGAAGAATAGAAATATATTTCTTAACGTGAAAATGGGTATACTTCCGATAAGGGCAACCTACTTATAAATGATTGTTATGTTACTTGGCCTTGATTGTGTAACAAAAGGATCAGCAATTAACTGTGAATATAGTCAGAGTATGAGAACCTATTTTCCTATGCATTTTTCACAGCCCGGAAGCTCCGGACCTGAGCAATGGCAGAGGAGAACTTCACTCTGTTTGCCGAATTTGTGTTCTTGGGGGTCTCTGGCAGAAAGGACGTACAGCAGGGACTCTTTGCGTTCTTTCTCCTTGTTTATGGGGTAACGGTGATTGCCAATCTGGGCATGATCCTTCTCATCGAAGTGGACCCCAGGCTCCACACGCCCATGTATTATTTCCTGGGAAATCTGTCTTTCTGCGATGTCTGCTATTCCTCAACTGTCTCTCCCAAGATGCTGGCTGATTTCCTATCGGAGCAGAAGAGGATTCCATATAATTTATGTGCCATTCAAATGTATTTTTTCGGCGCCTTTGCGGATGTGGAGTGCCTCCTGCTGGCTGTCATGGCCTATGACCGTTACGTTGCCATTTGCAATCCACTTCTTTACACCGTTGCAATGTCCAGGAGGGTCTGCACCCAGCTAGTGGCTTGCGTCTATATCATAGGCTCTGTGGATTCAGCCATCCACACGAGCTGCACGTTCCAGCTGTCCTTCTGCAGCACAAATGTCATCAATCACTTTTTCTGCGACATCCCTCCCTTGCTAGCCCTGTCTTGCTCAGACACATCTGTCAATGAGATAGTGATGTTCGCTTTCATTGGCGGCATTGTGGGGTGCAGTGTCGTCACTGTCCTCCTCTCCTACGGCTACATCATCTCTACCATCTTCAGGATGAACTCAGCCGAGGGCAGACGCAAAGCCTTCTCCACCTGCGCCTCCCACCTGGCAGCTGTGGCTGTGTTTCACGGTACTCTCCTGTTCATGTATTTCCGACCCAGCTCAAGTTACTCCCTGGACACGGACAAGATGGCCTCTGTGTTCTACACGGTGGTCATCCCTATGCTCAACCCCCTGATCTACAGTTTAAGGAACAAGGATGTGAAGGCTGCTCTGAATAAGGCAATCAGCACCGCGTGGTGCTCTGAGTAAAATCACCTTTTCCGCAAAGAATGGATGGAACATTCTGAGAATGAAGCCTAAGTACTGACTGACTCATGGCATCGCGCAGTCCAACCAGTGAGACACGTTCCGTGACTTATTACGAAGCCCTTACTGGTGTGAGGAGCAGTAATTTGACTTTCTCTTCCTTCCAAGCTAAGACAAAATAGAAAGAGCGGCATTTCGAGTGTTTGCAAGCAGGGTCCTGCCGGGCCTCCCCCTTTGCTGATACGTGTACCCCAGAGAGGTGTCCCTGGGCTTTGAAAGTGACCCACGCCCAATTCATCAACTTCTCTCTGTGTTTGCATTTTTAAAAATGGGTATAAGTGTAAGTTCTGCTGAGCTAAAAGGAACGTTCATGAGACCAAATTTCATCTTGTTAGTGTCCTTCGCATGTGCTATCACCTTGAAAACGTTCATTACCGCAAAGAGAAATAAGTATGTAGAAAATAAACAAAAATGAACAAATGATCAAATGATCTCCTGCTTTAGACTCAAAATCCCACGAAGCTGATGCCCTTGCCTTTCTCACCCTGTATCGTGCCTGGCTTTGCCACCGCGAAGTTCTATAGCAGGTGCTACTCCGCAAAACTCACTGAACGAACAAAGTCCCCCAAGAGACTCTGGAGAAAAGCAGATTTTACCTATTTAAGAGGAAGCAACTCCCTGTCTTTCGCTTTAGTTCATCTTAGGTGATATCTGCCTGCGTGCCCCCCTGCACTTAGTCTGAATGAAAGATTAGGAACAGACGTCGTCTGACATGAACAACACCTCTTCTCAGACCCTCAGTTCCCCTGGAGCCTGTCCTAGCTTTGCCAACAGCCCCAGGACCCGACGCTTCGCTGTCTCGGTGCACCTTGCAGCCGAGCCTCGGGCTCTACATCTCCCTTCTGGCCCCGCCCTGAGCACCGGGAGGGGCCTCCCGCCACTCTCCAGCAAGTGCTCATGGGAGCTGGCGATGGAGACAGGACCTTCCCACAGGCCCCTGGGAAAGGATCCTCCCTCTCCCTCCATCTGTGAGTTCATAGCACTATCCTGTATTATTGTTACGAAATGCTACTTAAACTAAAATTAAATCCCTGATCAACAATCATTTATATTGCTTCTTTTTGTATCTGGTAAATAAACTGGAGCTCTATCTTTGAAAAAATATTAATCGTATCCATTCATTTGTGCTGGGAAGTTAGTCAGAGCTATATTTTATAATTTAGCAAGCTGTATATGTTGTTCACTTAATGGTTAATTTGATTATTTTTTAAAAAATCCACAATTTCTTCTCCCAAGTGCATTTCTTTTTTTTTTTTAAGGTCACTGTCACAGTAGGAACACGGATGGCTTTCACATGAATGAGTGGGCAAAAACTAGCCAAATAATTGAATTTGGTTTAACAACAAGCTTCCATTTTATCCACAGGACTCATATTTATACACAGTGCAGTGAAATAATCGATTGATTGCCCAGATATTAATAGAACCAATATGATATATATGCTCATATATACACAGTTTTCAATACATGCGTATATGTAGCACATCATACCAAAACGTCTTCTTCAAAATATTATCTTGAATTATACTCTATCAACATTCTTCTAAAACTCTTTTGCTAGATGAACTCCTTAAATGCAAGACCTAAGCACAGGCAGACTATTCCTTGCTGTTCTTGGGTTGGCTGGCTGAGTTCGCGGGGCGGTGTTCCGCGGAAAGTGGGGCTGGATCGTGCACCTGTTCTACAAGGCTGTGGCTGTGTCAGGGCAGAATCAGTGGCCTCTGTCTCTCCCAGGTACTCTGAAAGTGGGTCAGGCTGCTTATTCACAAGGTTTCTTTGCCTTCATGGTCTCAGCTCATGGGTCTCTCGGGCTGTTTGCTTAAAGGCCAGGAAGACAATGACACAGAGAGAGTTCTGCTGACTTTTGTTGGTCAAAGCCATTGAATGATAGCAATGCTGCCAAAGAAGTAGAATGATAGCTGTGATTCTAAGGATATGTTTAAAAAGTATATAGCTGTCTTTATCATATGGAAACTATCGTCAGTCTATGGTAGAATTCTGAAATTGCTCATTCTAAATTCTTAGGTTTTAACAACTTTGTGTACATAGGTGAGCGTGTATGCGTGTGTGTGTGTGTGTGTGTGTGTGTGTGTGTGTGTGTGTTTGATGTTTTCCTTTTTTGGCTATGCACTGCCTAGCGAAGCCCCTGGATTAAGTAATACTTAGAGAGCACACACTTAGAAAAATTATGACACACACTGCCATCAGGTCCCTGTGGAAGGAACATTAGTTTGGGTCCTTTTGAAGCAGCTCTATCAAGACAAATAAAGTGGTGGAGTGGGTGAAGGTCATAGAATATAGAGAATTTCATTGTTATCTGGTATTTGAAGTATAAAAAATGTAATATTTAAGAATTTCAAAACTTTGCCAAAAGTTTGTACAAATAGTAGCAAATTAAACTATTTCTTAAAAAATATTAGAACTTTACATTGCAGAAAAACTCTTTACATAATTTATAAATGAATCATTCTTATACATGTGAGCTACATTAGTAGAAAAATACGTGTAAATTCAGCGTATTTCTACTTTTTGTTCACTACTTCCTTTAAAAAAATAGCCTCAAACAGATTCCCAGAATCATTAAGAAGTAGCTGCAAGTTCTTTTGTTAGGATTCTAGGGAATACAGAAACATCAACATGAATTTAAGACTAAATTCTTAAAAGCTAAACTTTTAGTAGAGAAATTATTGTCTCAATATAATAAAGATAATTCAAAACTTGCACGTGGAGTGTACAGAATGAGGCAGAGGTTGGAGATTTCGTCGAGTGGTGCCACGCCTGCCTGGCAAGCACAAGGTCCTGAGTTTGATTCCTGGTACAAAAAAATAAATTAATTAAAAATAAAAACACATTTATTTTGGCTGGGGATTTAGCTCAGTGATTCTGCCACCTGCCTGGAAAGCACAAGGTCATGAGTTTGATCCCCGGTACCACCACCACCACCACCACCAACAACAACAACAACCACAACAACACAAAACAGAATGAGACACAGACTCGGAACGACGGTGAGTGGAGAGATGTCATGAGGGTAAGGACGGGAACACAGCGGTGCCGGCGGAGGGCATTGGCACTGCACGTTTTCACTGAGCTCAGTGTTCATACTGTTATTTTTTAAACAATGAAAAATTCCAGATAAACTAGATGTCCACTGCTTGAGAAAGATAAAGTGTCTTATATCTATAAAGTGAAATGGTATTTGGTCGTGAAAGTGAAGGAAGTTCTCAAATGTGCTGCCACACAAACGATTTTCACATCGTGGAAAATGGCAAAAACACCGACACAGATCACCGCGTGTCTCACTCTACCTGTGTTTCACTTAGGCCTGGAACACAAAGTTTACCAGGAAGGGGCGAGAAGGAGCACAGTGGTCACTAAGGAGTGTTTGGTATGATCCTGAAAACTCTGTGCAAGTACATTTGGCCAAGGTCATCCACCATTGTGACTGTGCCAAAAGGCCAAGAAGTGTTTACTTTACAACTCTGGATTTTATATACATGAATTTTTTATCAATTAAATATCACTGAAATGTTGTAATACTTTACCAATATGAAGGAAAAAAATAAAAAATTAAAGAAAAAAATATGTGTTGGGAATTATTATGTAGGGGTTCTGTTGTATTTTATTTTTCTGATTTAACTGAATAAGAAGGATATAGATTTTATAGAGTATGATATATACATATATCACGTATAGATATATACATTCTTTATATGTTATAGAAATTAATTTTCAGTTTTCATCCTGATATAGACTAATTTAATGACAATACTAAAAAATTAAAGTAATTTTGCTAGTGATATCACTTTTTACTCACAGGGGAAAATACACAACCATAAATATAATTAATCACACATGTACCTAATGCTAGTTCCTTAGGGACAAAGCTTGAAAGAGATTTCACCCCAGTTGCTATCTGCTGCTATAAAAATACTGTCTGTTCAGTGCTTGTCTATAGAAGAACTGCTCATCTCCGGTAAGTTCCTGAGGTTCTAAGCTACAGCTATGAGGTAAAAAAAAAAAAAAAAAAAAAAATACCAGAAGCCTACTTTTCTTCAGGAAGGAAATGAGACACCTGTGAATGAATTATTTTAACAAATTCTGTAGCATAATGATACAAATGATACTTCTCTGAACTGGAAGACTCTACTGAACTTATTAGTTTCCACAAAATAACATTTCAGTTATTCTATTTCTCTCTAAGTTCTTATTCAGGGATTTACTCATTGTATCATTGAGCTTATATATGCTTGGATTTAAGGGTTTTTATGTGGTTTATTTTGAATTAAAAATTTTCAGGGACCACATTACCTACGTGAATACGTACAAATTCAACTCCATGTGAATCAGACAACATGCTTTCTTAGGGTGACAAAAGTTACCACAAACACCTACCCCAAAGATTCCAGTTCTCCTACATCAATAAAAACTCACACAGGGAAATGTATGAAAATAAACATAAATGCATATATCTATCAATAAGGGAATCTTACACAGCTCTGAAATATTCACTGCATTCCCTACTGTTTTCCTTTTTAAAGTACAATTAAAATAGATACGGTGTGAGTGTTTTACATTACAGTTATCTACTGCTTTTTACCATTTTCCTTCAAATGATCAGGAGACTTTTCCCTTGTCTCCAGACCACCCCAACAAATATGCAGTGAGCATCATGCCAGAATTTTAACAAATTTCTAAAAATAATATTAATTATTTTGCTAATCCTAACTTCATTTCTCATCCAATACTAAATAGCAGAGAGGTCAAACCATAGTAAAATACCAGTTTCATTACTGCTCAGTGATAGTTCCCTGTTTCTAGAGCTAAAACAACAGTTTTTAAATAAACTGTGATTTCTGAGGAACAGCATATATAAAATTTGGGGCCTCTATCTGAATGTTTTTTAAGAGGAGCAAATGCTTAGTTGTGTATCTTATGATTTCTCAAAGACTGGTGTTGGGATCATACTATTTTGAAAATCTAGTTAAATTTCAGTACAGCCAAACTTCACTTCCTAAAATAAGAAATAATCAAGCTAAAGTCAAGAACTTATAGAAAGTCACATATTTCACGAATAACACATATTTAAATGAGTTCTCAATGGCTTTTTCTGATTTTTGTCATCATTATCACCTAGACAGAGTTGTGTGTTTTGGGTATATAATTATGGAGCAGGGACATATACTTAACACATCTTAAGTACTTTCACTTTTCCTTACCCTCCCAGTACTTCTTCCTCCTCCTCTAAATAATGATCCATCAATAAGTATTTTTTGGAGAATTAAGACAAATTGTACAAACAAGTATATTCTGTCTTACAAATATATTGTAACTGTACAGAAGAATTTAACATGTGCCAGTTTCTATTCTTTTTATAAAATTTTAGGCAAGAACAAGGGAGAATGGACAGAGAGAATTGCTCCTCATTGACTGAATTCATTTTTCTGGGAATTACCAACAACCCGAGGATGAAAGTTACTCTGTTTACCATTTTCCTTTTCATTTATGTCACTGATCTACTGGCAAATCTGGGAATGATCATCTTAATCAGAATGGACTCCCAGCTCCACACACCCATGTACTTTTTCCTCAGCCACCTCTCGATCTGTGACCTCTGCTACTCCTCCGCGATTGGACCCAAGATGTTGGTGGATCTCATAGCTAAGAATAAATCAATTTCGTTTTTTGGCTGTGCTGTGCAGTTTTTGACCTTCTGTGTCTTTGCAGATTCTGAGTGCATGCTGCTGGCAGTGATGGCCTTCGACCGGTACAAGGCCATCAGCAGCCCCCTGCTGTACACAGCCCACATGTCCAGGAGGGCTGTGCTCCCTGTTCGTGGCTGGGGTTTACCTGTTGGCAATTGCAGATGCTTTAGTACATACAACTTTGGCATTCTGCCTGTGCTTCTGTGGATCTAATGAGATCAATCACTTCTTTTGTGATTTACCTCCACTTTTTCTCCTTTCTTGTTCTGACATACAAATCAATGAGCTGATGTTATTCACCATTTTTGGATTCACTGAACTGAGCACTATCTCAGGAGTCCTGGTCTCCTATTGCTACATCATCTTATCCGTCTTAAAGATCCACTCTGCTGAGGGAAGGCTCAAAGCTTTCTCTACTTGTGCCTTCCACTTAACTGTGGTTGCCATTTTCCAAGGAACTCTGCTGTTCATGAATTTCAGGCCCAGTTCTCCCTGCTCCTTAGATCAAGACAAAATGACCTCACTGTTTTACACTCTGGTGATTCCCACGCTGAACCCTCTCATTTATAGTCTTAGGAACAAGGATGTGAAAGAAGCACTGGAAAAACTGAGAAATAAAAGATGGATTTGAGTAACTATACACAGACATACTTTTAGTGGTTGCTGCTTTTGTAAAATTATGTTTCATGATTCACAAGAAGCAAAGATGTATCACATAATTTCTCATGAAATAAATATTTGCACTAAATTCTCAGCATAAGAAAATGTTGCAGATATCCAAGTATGTTGTGATTAAATATTTTCCTTGTCATTTGGTACTCCAACTCAGGGAACATTTGGAAGAAAACTTAATCTGTGCCAAAGTTTTATTTGTTACTTCTTTCATTTGGGTATTGTCTCAACTATGCTAAGATTCAGTGAGTGCTTATTAGTGATCTTTTAACAAATGTAGATGCTTTCCATTTTATGATAAATCCATTAGTTTATTTACTGATGAGTCTTGTCATTTAGTTGATGCTGCATTAGACATTATTTAGCTGGTGTTACATTAGACACTCTTTGGGTTAGACAATATTTAATTAACCCAACAACAAGATTAAAAACAGTTCTGCAATTTAAAAAAAAGTGTGGTTTGAGAATCTTAACATTGAGTTGAATTAACAGAAATTCATTAATCAAACACTCAATCCACATAAACCCCAAATCAATCCCCAAATAAAGAATGTGGTGAATAATCCTGAGAAATGCATCTAAATGGGCTGTGTATGGCAAAGGTTCCCATGGTTGTTACTGGGACACCAGGTGACAGAGAATGAAAATGGATGGAGCACGTAGGGCACAAGCAAATTTATTTATAAAATATAATATCAAGAAAGTGAAAGATCCAAAGGCAAGGAGTAACGGTCCCACTATCCTGGAGAGGGTTCTGAAGAGGCTGCCCAGGAAGATTCCTTGTCTAGGTGGTTTTAAGGGGGCTTCAAAGGGAGCACGGGCAACTGTGGAATCCGCATGATCTCCACCCTGTAGGAGAAGGTTCAGTTTTATTTTCTTTAGTCTATGCAGGGCTCACATAGGGCCTCTGCAGAGTCCCTGTGTCTTTCATCCAGTGGCCTGCCTGCCTGGTCCTACTCTGGCCAGGCCCCAGACTGCCAAAGGACACCTGGTAGATATTTTTGATAAATCTCTGGAGGGTTGCTGTCCCGGTGTGTGATGGTGGCTGCGTGGAGGATGAGAAAGATTACTTGGAGACAAGATCTGCTTCCCTGAGCGCTCAGAGGCACTGCTCCTTAGGTGTGAGAGAGCCTCAGAGAAAGAGCAACCAACCAAACCCTCTGAGGTTATGTATTTGTAACTCAAGGACACGAGGATAAAGATGTAGAAAGAAAGCATTGTGTGACGTATTATATAGGAATTTTGTCAAGGGACAGGCTGAAGGGGTGGGTTGTTGCATGACACAGGCAGCCCTAGTTTAACCATTCTTATCAGGGCAGAGGAAACACTTGGACTGGAGCTCACCTCTCCGACAATGAGTACCTTTTAATTCTGCTGATTGTTGTCCTGCAGATTCTGCTCTAACCTCTAACCATGCATTGCAGGAGCATAGGAGCTGTTGTCCTTCAAAGTCACTTCCTATGGGACTCAGGTTCAGTCACTCTTTGGCCAGTGTCTCCCCCACAGCTCATGACACAGAGGACTCCATTTTGGGCTTCCAACTCCATCTTGGGGTTATTGACCAAATTGCAAAACAGAATTTTAACTCTTTTCTTCATTTGTGTTATTGGCTAGAGATATCTAATTTTCAATCTGAAAGTTTGCTTGTTTGAGAGAGAAAAGGATTCCAGGCAGAAGTTTTTTTCTTCTTTCTCTACATTCCTTCCTTCCTTGCTTCCTTTTTTTAAAAAAAAAAAATGGTACCAGGGATTGAACTCAGGACTGCTAGAGAAGCCTTTTGGTGAGCAGATCAATGACTTTTGGTCATAAAAGAGCTGTAAACAGGTTAGATTGTGAAAAACAATTTTAGAGGTTATAACAATGTACATTGTGTTGGAATTATCAACTATGAACTCTTTCTTCATTTCCTAAAGACACTTTTCCTTTCACTCTACCCTAGTCTCAGCCCTGGTTAAATATTGTTCTGTGATTCACAAACAATCACCCCTTGAAAATATTGCTTAAAGTTATTCTGTTTCTTCAAGCCATATCTCACTCACAGGTGGAGCATTTCTTCCCTTCCTCCAAACCATTGACAACATCTGAGACACAAAATGGGGGGAACTATTCAAATATTTCTTTTAGCATTAAAATATCAAAATAAATAGGCCTGATTATTTAATGATTTTGAGTGCTTATTTGATATTGGGAAAAGAAAACAAATATTTCAATATGTGGGAATGGCATATGCCCCCCCACGCGCACACACACACACACAGAGGAACAACCCTTTTCAATAAAGCATATACAATTGTTTTGAATACAAATGTGATGATTCTACAAAGGTGCAGATATTAAATTTTTAAGAGGTAAAGCCTACACTTCTGTGTATTTCCTTGAAATCTGCCTTTTAAAATTTTTTGCTCTAGTTCCCTGGTAGCTCAAACACTGTCTCATCCTTTCAAGAACACAGATGTAAGCCTACATTTGAAGGCCATGTATTACTCAAGGATGCTCGTAATTTATCTGCTGGAATTATGGAAGTGGATTCCGTGTAAAGACCTTGTGTGAGAACAGTTCACAGTACAAGGGAATCCCAGAGAGATTTCTGTTGGTAAAGTGATTTGGGGACACTGTATCGGGCCAGGAATAATGTCATATTGGAAAAAGCTGTGAAGAATGTTTTCAATAAAGGTTGATTTGGGCTTCTTCTTGTACATTTTTTTTTCAGTTAACACCTACTCTTCTTTTGAGCAAAGATGATTGGCTTCCTCACATGCTGAAATTCTAACTCTCACAGTGATGGAATGAAGAGGTGTGGCCTTTGGGAGGTGATGTGTTTTAAGGACAGAGGCCACAGAGACAAATTAATGTCCCCCAAAACAGCACCTGAGACCTCACTTCCCTTTCCACCAGATGATGACAGTAAAAATAAGGCTATCCAGAAGGATGAAAATCTTTGTGTCCTCATGTTGGATTTCCCACCTCGACAACTATGAAAAGTAAGTTTGCATTGTTTACAGGGTAACAGTCTACTGTGTGTTAATATAAAAGCTCAGTAAGTCCCAGCGAGGCACAGGACGGCAGAAAACAGAGTTACATTGAAGTACAAGCAAATCAAATGGCAGTGGGCTGCCAAAAACATAGAGATACAAAATTCCCTTCAATTAGCTCGTGTCACTCTTGAGATGTTCCCCTTCATTCAGCATCCAGAGGCTGATTTAAGTGTCAGACCAAATCAGGCCCCTTTCATTGAAGATGATTGGTGAGAACTAACAGTAAGAAAAACTAAAATCCCATAGAAGGGTGTTTGAAACACAGTGAATTGAGTTGTCCATGATTTCAGCTTTTTTAATTTATGAGGTAGAAAATGCATTATTAGTAATTACTTTTAGGGATTTAATGACTTTATTTAGAAACATGAACAGATGCTTATGGCTGTTCCATCTTGAGATTCTACGGAGTTTCTGAACACTAAGTAAAATCTGCGATACCCTGCACTGATGTTTCAATGTCATTACACCCTTCCCCTCTAAACCTATACAAACCACACTGTACTTCACATCCATCAATGGCTTACGGTGAATACAATGCAGATACAGTCTCCCCGGTGTCCATATCGAGAAGCGTAATTACATTATAAAGTTCTTGTGTTTTAACTCCTTCCTGAATGCTTGCTTTCAAAAACTTTACATAAAAATATGTGTAACAGCCTAGGCCAATCTTTACATAAAGAGGAGCCTTGATCGAGGTTATTTACAATACTCTTCCCACCTGTTGTGCTCTGTTCCTTTGAGTTAATCCTTTTATTGCCAAGGAGGCCCATCCCCAGTACTGCGGAGATTTTAAAGAGATGAATCATTTCATTTTGGTAAAGAAGGGTTGTGTCACATTTATACTTTTTTTCTTTTATTCTTTCTTTCACTTTAAAAACGTGTAATCACTGGAAATGATGCCAACTAGATACTGGCAGTATGAAATTCAGAAAATAAAAAATTTGTGAACACAGCCCTTTTAATTGGTCTCTTTTTGAAATTGGGAATTTTATATACATATTGTATTGAATATAGAGGTTCATTCATGTTCAAGCACATAAAAATCAGAACATCAGTTCGATAATATGACTCTTTTTTTACAGAATGGTCAAAATGAAAATATTCAAACTAATTTAATTAAATTGTTGAAGGTGTGGGAAAGCCAGTATCTTGATATTACAGTGAGGACTGGCATTCAGTTTCCGAAACTGGATCAGATTATCTGTTCCACCTGCACATACAAATGCCTTAGGATTCAAAAAAATAATTTTATGTTTATAATCAAGTGAAATACTCAAGACATATAGAAAATAATTCATGGCTAAGAGAGAGACCATCCCCAGGACTTCCACATTGTATAATTTCATTGAATAAAAATATTCTTACGTTCTCTTTACTCCCTGGAATTGCCCAATGCAGTGCTCCTTCAAATGATTTTCACTTTACATAGTAAGATACTTAACAAATTTAACTTGTGTACATGTATTCAAATAATTTTAACCTGTATATACTTTAAATTTTTTTAACTTTATTCGGGACATAGAATTCAGGTGATGTTTCTCAAAAGAAGACAGGCAAATGACCAAGAGATATGTGGAAAATGTTCAGCGTAGTGAATCAGAGAAATGTGTATCAATACAGCAGGGAGGCATCATCTCACAACTGGAAGAATTATTCCCACCCCAAAGACAAACAAAAGCTACTGCAGATTCAGAGAAAAAGAGCTTCATACACTATTGGAAGAAGGGTAAAATAGTACAGCAATTATGAAAGGCAGTATTGAAGGTTTCTCGTAAAATTAAAGACAAGACTATGATCCAGTGACACACTGTTGAATATATCTTCAAAGAAAGTGAAACTGGTGTATCCAAAAGATGACTGCATTCACATGTGTGGTGCAATATTATTCACAAGAGGCAGGAAATGGAAACAATCCAAATGCACCTCAACTGACTAATAAACAAAGTTTGGTCCAAACATATGATAAAAACATACTCAGCCCAAAAGTGATGAAATCCCTTCGTATGTGCTGGCACCGATAGACCTCACAGTACTACGATCAGTAACAGGAGTCAGTCTCAGGAAGGCAACTGGGCATGAGCTCGGCTTATACAACCTTATGCAATACACTCCAGGTTCTTCTACGTTGCCACAAGTTATAGTGTTTCATTCTTTTCAAAGGTCAAAAATAAATTAAACTGTGTATAAATCATGTTTTTCATCCAATAAACATTTAATGGGTACATAAGTGTAATCCATGTCTTGACTTGTAAATTATGCTCCAGTTAACATGGTGGAGCAGTTATCTTTCAACATGCTGATTGTGTTTCCTTTGGATGTGGAAAGATGAGGGAGATTCCAGGATCATATTGGAATTCTACATACAATTATTTATATTTATTACTATGAGCAGGACATGAGAGTATGACTTAGCTATTGTTTTCCAAGGTGATATTTCTAATTTTAATACTATACAAAGGGGAACAATCTTTCAATTTCTGTACATCCTTACCAGCACTGTTTTCAACATTTTGATGTCATTCTCATGCATTTAATTTGCTCTTCTCTGATTATTAGTGATGTTTCAGAGTTTTTTGCATGACTGTTAGTTGTTTTCACAGCTTTAGAATTTTCTACCCATCTTTCCCAATGTTGATGAGATTTTTTACTTTCTATTGAATTTCCTGAGTTCCCTATACACATTTGATATGAAGCCTGTATAAAATATGAGGATGGAGTATACTTTTCATATATCAGAGGTTATCTCTTCACTCTATTGATCATTTCACAGCTATGAAAAAACAGCTATGATAAAGCTTCATATACTGCTCATGGTATTTGCAAATAATATGGGGTAAACTGTACATTTTATTCATGAGGAAATATTTTTCTCCTGATAGGAAATATATAATTTATCTAGAAAATGTCCAAAGAACATTTCATGCTCATAATATATATTTCAGAAGCACAAAGTGATACTTATCTCAAAACAAAATACAGAGAATGGAAACGGTTGTCTGATAACTATATATTAGAAGATTTTTTAAAAATTCAGGTAAACTCAGGTCACTACATTTTCAGCACTAATTTCTTCAGTGCCTCAGTCACGTCCTTGTTCCTGAGGCTGTAAATCAAGGGGTTGAACATGGGGGTCACAATAGTGTAGAACAGAGACAGCAGTGTGCCAGATCCTGCAGAGTGGCTGGACTTTGGTCTGAAGTAAGTAATGCTAACAGACTCAAAAAACAGCACCACAACCAGCAGGTGGGAAGAGCACATGGAGAAGGCCTTGGCCCGGCCTTGGGCTGTTGGCAACCTCAGAATGGTGGAAACGATTTTGCTGTAAGAAGCAAGGATCAGCATGAAAGGGACAGCAACAAACAACATCGCCACCACATAGACCCCTCGTGAGCAGAAGTGTCCCCGCAGGCCAGCTTGAGAATGGGGGGTATGTCACAGAAGAAGTGGGCGATTTGGTTGGACTTACAGAAATGCAGAGAGAAGATCTGGCACGTTTGCCCTATCTGGACAGGAACTGGACCCAGCCAGGAGGCAGCTGCCAGCTGAGCGCACTTCTTTGAGTTCATGAGCAGAGGATAGCACAGAGGGTGACAGTTGGCCACATAGCGGTCATAGGACATCACGGCCAGCAGGAAGCACTCAGTGGTTCCAAGCATAAGGAAGAAACACAGTTGTGTGGCACAGCCCAGCACAGAAATGTTCCTATTCTGTGTGCAAAGGTTGAACAGAATCTTAGGGAGAGGGACTGAAACATAACAGATTTCCAGAGAAGAAAAATTTGCCAGGAAAAAGTACATGGGTCTCTGTAGTGCAGGGTCCAGGATTGTTACGGTGATGATGAGGCTGTTTCCAATTAGCACGACCAAGTAAATGATGGTGAACACCCCAGACAGAAAGCCCTAGAGCTCTGGAAGTTCCGAAAACCCCAGCAGGACAAAGTGCCTTACCTTGGAAACATTGCCTCCTTCATGTATCCCATCATATTGCATCTATGGGATGAATTCAGTCAGAAGTTGAAGTTATTTTCCTGTGGTTAATTTTTGTTTGCATATAAAACAAAGATGTGTTTCCAAATTTCCCAGTTCTCTGTAAGATCAAAACACATGACTTCCATACACTGTGAATTTTTTGTGAAGGACACTCATTTTTAGCAGGAGAATAAAATTCAGTGTAGTTTTCTGATAACGTTTCTCATATATGCTTGTTTCTGTGGATAAATAATATTACTTCATAAGGATCAAAATGTATGATTGATATTGTGTAATAGGAAGAATAGGTCTAAAAGAGTAGAGGAAGTGGGAGGGGTAGGGAAAAGGTAAAAAGGCAAAATAAATAATATGTAAAAAAGAAAACCATGGAAACAATGTCTATCTAAACAGGGAAGGGTGGAGGGGCTGAAGGGAGGGCTGGGGAATGGAGAAAAATAATAATCAAGATGTGTCATGTAAAGGTACAGGATCCCAGTGATGAATGTAACTGTATTGTATACCTAAAATGTACCAATAAATTTAATAAAGATGAAAAAGTGAAAAAGATGTTACTTGAATTTTACCATGAATGCACACAAATGCAAAGATTGACATTATATTCAGTTACCTCAATTCTATTCCTTGTCTTCTTTCTTATCAGTGTTTGTTCTTTGATTCCCAGTTAAAAACAAATTCCTTTGCCTAGTAATACTTTGAGATATTTGAAATAATTTTACGGAAGACTACTTTTTTATTTTTAAAACCAATTTGTCATAAAGCTAACCCAAGGACTGTTTAGCTTTAACCATCTTAATTTATGCATTATTTTATTATTTAGAAAATGATCAAGTGACTTCCAAATATTGTAGGGTGATATTTAATCTTTAAAACTTTTTGTTATAAAGGAAGGACTATGAAATCCATAATCATAAATTTCATTTAAACTTTGTAGTTGAAGTGATTGTTGCTAAAGAAGTAGAATGGGATAAAAATAATTAAGGTCTTTTCCTACCCAGAGGACCTCAAGGATAAAGAAACATCCTCGTTATTCTAAAAAGCAGTACTGACTATATGTTGCTGATCTTTGCTCTAAACAAAAGCCTAGATATAAAAGGCAGGTCAATCCCAACTTGTCTCAGATTTTGTTACTTAAATCGTTCACATTTTCACTAATAACATCCTTGCTGCTGATTTCTACAGAGCTCATTTATTGATCTGCCCTGCTCAGTTGCACGTGTCTGTACACTCTCATTAGTAGATGTTTTTCAGTGCATAATGGTCAGGCTCACCATGGAGAGTTGGTAGGAGGTGGCACAAGTCACTCTCTCTTGCATAAACAACCTCTCCCTTTGTGGTAAATACTGACTATGAAATTTCCATTGCCATTTTAACTAACTTAAACACAAACTTTAACACACTGCACACTGGAGACACAGGCCAAGCACGGGCTAAGAAGGATAACAGGGTCGGGAGGATTTCAGCCTCAAAGTGCAGAGAGAAATGAAGTAGGAGCAACAGTGCATGCCAGCCTGGGTGTCCTGAGAGGTTTCTTTGGTTGACAATAGAAATAGTAAATAGAAATAGTAATTGTTATTCCTCCTGATATATTAAATTTTAAAGTAGTCAAGATTCTTAAAGTTTTTTTCCATAGTTGTTCATTTACTTTAATCAAAATTGTGATATTAGTATAAACATGTTTTAAATTGTACTCCACAGTACAAACAATTATATAACAAGGATCATTACTGAGACACCATTCTGATTCTTTGAATCTATACCATGCTGTTATTTTTTAAAGGAGCACCCTAAAATTGCCAACATATATTTTCTTATTTAAGTAAATGTAGAATTAAGAAATGGGCAATGATGAAATCTTGTTCGAATCATCAGTTTATTGAAGACTACCTTGTTATAAATCCCACATTCATTTATATAACTATTGTCCTCAGAAATTTCTATATCTATCTATCTATCTATCTATCTATCTATCTATCTATCTATATCTATCTATATATATATATATATATATATAAAATTGTTATTGGATCATCCCTTTCTATAAGGATCTTTGTTCTACTGTATGTTATTCCTCACTACTCAACAAGGAGTATGCATTTACAGAGAAAATTACATTGATTTCTAAAACACATAATAATAATTTTTAAAACACACGGGCAGACTTGCACATGCACTGAAATCTTTTCATTATGTTTTCTATTTTAGAGGGTGTCAAATTTCTATTTGTAAAATATAACAGCAAATTTAAGAATATTTGATGGAATACTCCTTTTAACACAATATGTAAAATAACAAATGTAATTACCAAACTCTATCCAAACTGTCCTCTTATTCTCAACACCATCTTGTCAAAATAAATTCCTCCAATCCTTCAAAAGTCTCACTTGTTTCCCACAGTTCTGAAAAAATTTGGAAATTTCTTTACCACTATGAAAAACAGCACTACATATTTACAGTAAATGCAGAACTTTTGTTTTATTTAAATACCTCTGGTTTATTTTAGTTACATCTACTTTACAACAGTGGTTTACTTGGGTGTAGATGTTTTTATACTAATGAAAGCATCTCTCATCTGTGGGAACATAGAGATTCTGCTCTGATTAAGTTTATGAAATTAAATAGAAGGTAGCAGATAAAAATAGTTATTGGTATGTGCAGCTCAGAAAGTTTTATTTCTCCTGGCAGAAGAGTCTAAATGCAAAATAAAAGCAGGTGAATATTTCTCTACAATTTTGTATGCATTGATCACAGACATTAGCCTTTAAGAAGTGGAGAGTGAGGTTGATCGTTGGGTGATACAGACTTCCTAAATAATGTCCATTCACCATTGTTCCTTGTGTGTCTTAGGTAACCCTGGCTTCATGAGATAATATCTTTACATTAATGCATGTACAATGCTTAAATATGTGTTTCACACATTATAATCACTTAATAAATATTAACCCATAAAAGGTTATTCAGCAAAGGTCATAATAATCTTTACTATATTAGCTTTCTAGATTAAAAAAAGATTTTATACCTTTTCTCATTTTGTCAAGTAAGATCAAATGTTAGAACTGTATTGAGATAAAAAGAATCAAGAGTGAAGGATTGCTTTTTAAATTTTTTCTATAATTTTATCTTTTTGCTAATGTTAAAAGTGAAAGCTCTTGTAAAAATAAATTTCATGTTTGTCAGAAGTACATCGGGCTTATATGTCTGGAATTAGGTTAATTTCTTACCTTTGTTGACTGGTGAAAGACAGAGATTGATCAAGAAGCTGGAGTTTTCATTAAATCCAGGACTCTGCCTGTACTTGTGGCCTAGGGTCCCCTCCTTCTGATGCACCGTCTATCATCAGAGCAGCGTTCTTTAAGTAGGAAACCTTCTGTCCAGGGGTGCAGGCCCTGCCCACGGCACATCCCAAAGGCAGGGCGCGGCTGGTCCTGCCCCTCAAGCCCTCAGTGTCACAGCCAGGACTGTCTTCCTCTACCACTCTCTATAATTTTTCTCTGTTCGATTTTGTGGTTAATAAAAATATAAACAATGAAAGTATTAAGAATCTTTAACTCCAGATTACACATGATGCAGACTAAGATGACCCAATAGAAAGTCTCCTACACAGCACTATCAAGTATCAGGACTTGCTAGACTGCTGTGTATCCAACTAAATGGGTCAATTTTTCCATAAATTTCCTTCAACAGTTCCGACATAGAATTTCAACTGGTTGCTGCTAGAGCTCTTGGTTACGCACCTCCCCAGACTGATTATAAAATAAGAAAATAGTTTTCTTCAAACACAAACACACAGACTCAAACTCAAAAAATTCAGTGGAAGAGAATCTTAGATACACCTGCAACAGCCAGGGATGTGCACACAAATTAAACATTATTATAAGGGCCGCATATTAACCTACCAATTTTGAATGCTGATGTGAATAATTTATTCTTATTCCAGATATTAAAGTACGTATGCAGCATTGATTTTTGTTTTAATTTGCACTTTAATAATTATGAATGGTGGCCCGCCTCTTCGATGTGATTATTTAACTCATATGTATCTTCTTATTAAAATAAGGAAGCATCTCTTCAATTCCATCTTATATTTTAGTCTATTTCCCCTCAAGCTGTTGTGTTTAAAGAGGGCCCCAAATAGTCCACACATAAATATTCACAGATGAAAGAAAATCCACAGTTGTTCTGAACATTAGATAAATTACTGTGCTTTAACAAAGTCTTTGAAAAGTAAGGTAAAAATAAAAGAGAGAGTGAGCTATGTAGATAAAAAAATGCATAATTCCCACAGTTATCTTGCAACATACTGATTTTGTTTCCTTGAACACATACAGATCAGGTGATTCTAGGATCATGGTGGAATTGTACTCATAATTTTTCCAGGAGCTTCTACATTGGTTGTAAAGATGTTTACTTTCTTTTTTTGTTTATTTATTTGTTTGTTTGTTTTGGTACTGGGGATTGAACTCTGGCCCTTGTGCTTGCAAGGCAGGCAGTGGAAGCACTGAGCTAAATCCCCAGCCCAGATGTTTACTTTAATTCATAGCACTCAGATGACAGCATGCTTGGTATTCTGTCCATGTGCACCAGCAGCACTTTATTTCTTTGATAATCATCCTTTTGGCAGCGTTGAACTGACATGCTTTCAATTTGCCCTTCTCTGTTTACTAGTAATGCTTGAGAAGTCTTCACATAAGTCCTTTTACGTCTTCAGAATTCCCCTATTTTGAAGAGATAATTTTTATTTTTACTGAGTTACTTGAGTTTCCTACATACCCGTTTGATATGTACAGCTTATGAAATAAATGGATTGAGTAAATTTTCACCTTTCATCGGTTCTCTTCACTCTATTAATCATTTCACAGCTATGTGGCCCTCTCATTTCTGTTGATTTCCGTGAACTGAAAAGCTACGCTGTACCTGTACACACTGCTCATAATATTTATGTAGAGTATGGAACAAACATTAAATTTCATTCATGAGGTCATATTTTCTTCATACACAGAATATTGAAAATGCACTAATTTGCCTATAATATGTCAAAGTAGAACAGATTTCATGCTAGTATGCAAAAACGTACATCATCAGCTCAAAGAAACTGATATTTTAAAGCAAATGTAGAAAATTTCAATGTTTCTCTGATAACTGCATTAAAAGGAGACAAAATATTCTAAGTAAACTCAGGTCACTACATTTTTAGCAATATTTTTCTCAGGGCAGCAATCACGTCCTTGTTCCTGAGGCTGTATATCACGGGGTTGAACATGGGAGTCACAACAGTGTAGAAGAGAGACAGCAGTATGTCAGTTCCTGCAGAGTGGCTGGACTTTGGCCTTAGGTAGGTAACAGTAGCAGATCCAAAAAACAGCACCACAACCAGCAGGTGGGAAGAACACGTGGAGAAGGCCTTGGCCCGGCCTTGAGCTGTTGGCAACCTCAGAATGGTAAAAACAATTTTGCTATAAGAAGCAAGGATCAGCATGAAAGGGACAGCAGCAAACAACATCGCCACCACATAGACAGACACCTCGTGAGCCAAAGTGTCCCCGCAGGCCAGTTTGAGAATGGGGGGTATGTCACAGAAGAAGTGGGCAATTTGGTTGGACTTACAGAAATGCAGAGAGAAGATTTGGCACGTTTGCCCTATCTGGACAAGAACTGGACCCAGCCAGGAGGCAGCTGCCAGCTGAGCACACTTCTTTGGGTTCATGAGCAGAGGATAGTGCAGAGGGTGACAGATGGCCACAAAGCGGTCATAGGACATCACGGCCAGCAGGAAGCACTCAGTGGCTGCCAGCATAAGGAAGAAACATAATTGTGTGGCACAGCCCAGCACAGAAATGTTTCTCTTTTGAGTCCAAAGTTCAAAGAGAATCCTAGGGAGAATGACTGAAACATAACAGATTTCCAAAGAGGAAAAATTTGCCAGGAAAAAATACATGGGTCTCTGTAGTGCAGGGTCCA
>NW_022901030.1:102482-139025 GCF_012274545.1 Fukomys damarensis | reverse complement strand
CCCAGACAGAGCCCTGGAGCTCTGGAAGGTCCGAAAACCCCAGCAGGACAAAGTGCCTCACAGTGGAAACATTGCCTCTTGCATGCATCCCTTCAGGTGTCATCTGTGGGAAGAATTCAGACAGAAGTTGAAGTTATTTCTCTCTGGTTAGCTTTTGTTATATAAAACAAAGCTGTTTTTCCCAATTTCTCAATTCTCTGTAAGATCAAAACATATGACTTTTATGAGCTATGAATTTTTAGTGAATGATATTTTTTCTTTTTTATGTATATTCATAAGTAAATTTTATGTACTTGTCTGCTTTTGTTCACTTATGCTTGTTTTTGAGAAGGAAGCATTTCTCTTGACATTTTCACAGGAACACTCAAAAATGCAAAATTTTAATTTTGCTCAGTTACAGTAATAATTCCATTCTATTTGTTGTTCTTGTCAATGTCCATTTCGTTATTCTTAATTAAAAATTGATCCCACTGCACAGTAATATTTTGAGATATTGAAAGTAATTTCAGGAAGTATATATTTATAATTTTTAAGTGATGTGGGATAAGGCAATCCCTATTTTTAGCTTTAATATTCAGAATTTATTATTTAAAAAGATATCAACTGACTTCCCAATATTATAATATGATATGTAATCTTTAATATTTTTCATAACTGTGTAAAAATTATGAAATCCTAACACGTACATTTCTTAGTCTTTGCAGTCAAGTTTGGCTTGTTGCTAAAGAACTGGAATGGTATGAAATAATTAAGATTGTTTTCCTCCCCACAGAAGGTCAAGAGTAAAGAAGCAGTCTCTCTATTGAAAAAAACAGTGGTAAAATACAAGTTGCAGATGTTTGCTCTGAACAAAGCCTGTTTATAAAACCAACATCAGCCCCAGTTCATCTCTGCGATTTCTTTCTGAAATCATCCACATTCTCACTAACATCCTCAGTACTGCTCTCTACAGAGCGCATTTATTCATTCAGTCTGACCCATCACATGTGTCTGTAAGTTCCCACACAAGCACGTTGCCCTGTGATTATGTATTTATGCTTTATTTATCTCTATGCCTTTGTTAGAGTTTCTTTGGATATACACCGTACACGCTTTCCATATAACACACAGTATATTTGCTCCGTAGAACTTGAAATTTTGACTTTTAGAATAAATTTCAAATCAGTCAAATCATTTGCTTCTTGTAAGCCTTGTGTACGTGTGTGTGTGTGGGGGAAGTGACTATGTAGAACTGATGATATATTTTCGAGTTTTGTTCTTGTTTTGAATTTTTATTCTCATTAGTAGGTGTTTTGCTGAACATAACGATCAGGCTATCGGTAGGATGTGGCATAAGTCATTCAGTCTTGAATAAATAACTGCTGTCCTTGTTGTAAATACTAGCTATGAAGTTTCCAGTGTCCCTTATTTCCTTTCCCTACCCTTCCCACTTCCCCTAAACCTTTAGTCCTTTTCTTCCTATTTTACTTTATCAGTTATACTATTTGGATCTCATTTCACTTTTAGTTTTTTAAGCCAGAGAAACTATTCGGGAAATAAGGGATAAGGAAAAATATGAGAAAAGAAAAGGAAAACATGGAAATAAAGTCTTTGTAAATAGGAGACGATGAGGGGGTGAAGGGAGGGCAGGGATATGGGGAAAAATGAGAACCAAGATCTGATGTAAAGGTACAGGAACCTAATGATGAATTTAACTCTACTGCATACGTAAAGAGTACCAATAAACTCAATTAAATCTCCATTATTTTGACTAAAACACAAAAGGGCTAGCACACCGCACACTGGAGACACAGGCCAACCATGGGCTACGAAGGATAACAGGGAAGGGAGGATTTCATTCTCAAAGTGCAGAGAGAAATGAAGGAGCAACGCTGCATTCCAGCCTGGGGAGTCCTGAGAGGTTTCCGTGATTGGCAATGGAAATAGAGTAGTATTTGTTATTCCTCCTGAAATGTTAAATATCAAAGTAGCCAGGATTCTTTGTTTCTTCTGTAGTTATGCAATTAATGAAAATTGTGATATTAACATGTAAAAAATGTTCTTACCACAACTCCAAGGAAGACAAATTTATATAATAAGGGTCATTATGAAATACGATTTCAAGCCTTTAAATCTATACCATGGAGATATATTTTAAAGTAGCATGCTAAAATTACAAGCATATATGCTCCTATGTAATTAAATCCAATATTAAGAATGGACAATAATGAAAACTTGACTGAATCATCAGTTTATTGGATATTACCCTGCTCATATATCCCTCATTCATTTCTCTAACCCTTGTTCTCAAAATTTCCTAAACAATTCCTCTTTTCCTTGATCTCTTTCTCTAAGGACCTTTGCTGTGCTGTATGTTACCCTCCCATTCAAGTAGACGTATACATTTACCAAGGAAATTACATCAGTTCCTAAAACAGATATTAATATTTTAAAAACACAGGAGCGTAGTTGCACATCAACTGAAATCACTATTTTTGTTTTTTCTATTTAACGAAAGGACCTCAAATTTCGATTTGAAAATATAACAGCAATGTTATATTCAATAAAATCTTGTGTAAAAATATGTAAAATAATGTTGTAATGACCGAAGTCTATTTAAATTGTAGCCATATTCTAAACATGACCTTGCCAAAATAATTTCCACAAATCCTTCAAATTTCTCACTCGTTTCTGTCACTGTTGAAAACTTTAGAAATTTCTGTATCCTTTTACAGTAAATAGCATTAGATATTTAAGGTAAATTCAAACCTTGTGTTTTAATTAAATACTTCCTGTTTATTTTAGTTACATCGCCTTTGAAACAATGGTTTGGTGTAGATATTTTTACATTAACAAAAGCATCACTGTGTAGAGAGAGTATACTCTGATTAAATTCATGAAATTAAATAAAAGTAGTTATTGGGACATGCATTTCAGAAAGATTTATTTCTCCAGGGCAGATGTCTCTAAATGTAACACTGAAAACATGTTAATAGTTCTCTAAAATTTTATTTCGTTTTTCGCAAATATTACCTCTGAAGAAGCAGGAGTGGGCTGGGGATTTATCTCAGTGGTTTGCCACCGTCTCACAAGCACAAGGGCTGGAGTTCCAACCCAGGCACAGAAAAAGAGAAAAAGCAGAGGGAGTAACTTTGACAGCATTGTATTTCCACCTCTTCAGTAATGTCCACTCAATATTTTTTGCTCCTCTGTTAAAGGTAGCTCTGGTTTCATAAGATAAAATCTTTACCTCTAATGCATGTAAAATGCTTAAGTAGGTGTTTCCCACATTTTATTCACTTAATAAATATTAACCCAAAAAGGTTATCAAGCGGTGGTGATAATAGTGTTTACTATCGTAGCTTTTTAGACTAAAAGAGATTTTATGTTTTGTTCTCATTCCGTCTAATAATATCAAATATTAGAACAGTTTTGAGATAAGCTAATCAAGGAAGTATTCCTTTTAAAATTATTTCTGTAATTTCATCTTTTTGCTAATGTTAAAAGTGAAAGATCTTGTAAAAATAAATTTCATGTTTGTCAGAAGTACCTCGGGCTTATATGTCTGGAATTAGGTTAATTTCTTACCTTTGTTGACTGGTGAAAGACAGAGATTGATCAAGAAGCTGGAGTTTTCATTAAACCTAGGACTCTGCCTGTACTTGTGGCCTAGGGTCCCCTCCTTCTGACGCACCGTCTAGTCAGAGCAGCGTTCTTTAAGTAGGAAACCTTCTGTCCAGGGGTGCACGCCCCGCCCAGGGCACATCCCAAAGGCAGGGCGCGGCTGGTCCTGCCCCTCAAGCCCTCAGTGTCACAGCCAGGGCTGTCTTCCTCTACCACTCTCTATAATTTTTCTCTGTTCATTTCTGTGGTTGAAAGTATTAAAAATCTATGAGTCCAGATTACACATGATGCAGACTGGGATCATCTAATAGAAAGTCACTTAGACAATGCCATGAAGTATCAGGACTTGCTAGATTGCTATGAATCCAAATAAATTGGTCAATTTTCCCATTAACTTTCTTCAATTGTTGCAGTGTAGAATTTCAACTGGTTGCTGTTAGAGTTCCTGGTCAAGCACCTCTTCAGGCTGATTAAAAAATAATAAAATAGAATTTTGTAAATAAAATAGCTTTCTGCAGACACCCCACACAAACACACAGACTCAAACTCAAAAAATTCAGTGGAAGAGAATATTAGACACATCTGCAGCAGCCTGGGATGTGCACACAAATTAAAGATTAAAGTTTAGAGAAATGAAAGATTATATTTTTGAAACATACTTAGTAGTCATATCTATGTATAAATAAGATATATATATATATATATATATACCTTACAATTTTGAATAATGTTATGATTAATTTATTTTAATTCTAGATATTAAAGTATATATGCAGTATTGATTTATTTTATTTGCATTTTAATAATTGTCCATGATGACAATCATCTTTAATGTGATTATTTAACTCATATATATATATGTATATATATATGTTTTTATTAAATTATGTATATCATCTATTCAATCCCATCATATATTTTAGTCTATTTCTTTTCATGCTGGTGTTTTTAGGGAGATCTCTATGTGGCCCACATATATTTATTTTGATGGATATGTGATTTGCTAATATTTTATTGACTGTGTAGTTTGTATTTTCATTCTGTTAAGAATATTACCATAGAATAAAATGATTTAATATCGATGAAATAAAAAGTGCATGTTTGATTTCATGGATTGTTGCTTTTGGTGATGTATGAATGTAGAATCCCTGTCTCTGTTGACAAATACTTTTCATATATTATCTTGTAGCAAGGGTATGCTTTAACATTCTATTATTACATCAAAGATGCATATTTGAGTTTCTCAAGGTATGAGTTGGGGTTTGGAGTTTGATATTTGCTTGTATTCAAGTGTTCAAGCTCTCCAGTGTCATGCATTTTAAAAGAACATATTCTCTTCTTCCAAAAACCTATGCACCTTTCCAACAAACATGAGTCCAAGCTTCCCAAAGGACAGGAAAGATGAACTCAGAAAATGGTAAAGTAAGGTACGCGTGCCAACTACACTCTTTAGGATTAAGATGCACTGTATATATGTTTATTTGTCAATTCCCCATAATGAAGCAATCTGTTATATATAACAAATAGGAATTAATATTTTTTACAACCTAGAATGATATAGACATAAAGCAATTGCAGGGTGTTTGAGAAACCCTAAGCAAGCTCATGAGAAGAACATTAGTGAGCTGTTTTCGTGAAGAACCCTTCCCTATGGTCTGAGCTGCATGGAAGAGATTCACCAGGCCTCCACGGGCTGGAAGGCAGGTGGCTTCCTTATGACTATTGGAGAAGGCACAGAAACTTCAAGAAGAACCAAGGGTTACCATTTCCAACATTAGCATCATAAATAATGGCGACCTCAGTGTAAATAAATAAGCAAAGCTGGTATTGCTTCTACTGCACAGACTCCACAATCTTTGAAACAGATTAGAAAAGACATTTACTAGGGATTTGGGGGGAAAGAGAGAATGAAAATGGCTATTCAGTCATATGTGTTGTGATATGGAAGATCATGTGCAACTTCAAGTCTGCACACACTCATGTAAGAGCCCAGAGAACTCTTGGGTTGACCATGGTGAGCTTTTAAAGGCAGAAAGCAAAACCTAGCACAAAGTTGTAATAAATTAATGACATTTGAATACATTGGCCAAATCAACCACGGATTCATCAGTAAATGGTAAAAATTTTGCTGGCTTAGGACAGTACCATTGTGTGACCACCAAATCACCGTGGACCATTGTGGGTAGTATGTGAAGTGAGTCATTTAAACATAAATAAAAATTCCAACCCTCCCCCCCACAAAAGTATCAGGCACATCACACTGAAAAGCAAAGCAATTCTCTTAAAATTAGTTCGAGCAAATTACTAAACAAATAAATGACAACACCAAAAATTTCAGGGTTAGAATAGAATCCAGCGTTGCTATAGCACATTAGGTGAATTGTTTATTTATCTCTTATCAAAGTCTTCAGAAACTAAATTAAGAAGAAAGTGTGAGTTACACAGAGAACAAACTTAATAACTTCAACATTATCCTTGTTGCTGGGAGTCCTGCCCTATAAGATACACGAGACAAGCCAGGCATGGTGGTGCATGCCTGTAATCCCAGCCCTTGGGAGGCTGAGGCAGGAGGATCGCTATGAGTTCGAGACTAGCCTGGGCTACATAGTGAGTTCCAGGTCAGTCTGAACTACATAGTGAGACCCTGTCTCAAAAAGCCAGAGTGGAAAAAAAAAAAAAAAGAAAGATATACGAGACAGTCTTTAAATTGAAAGGTGGTGACAACAAATATCAACTAAAAGTTACTGAAGCAATGATCCCTGGTGAAGATCACTTCCAGGATAATTATAAAGTGTAATGCATATATTTTTTCCTATTTCCCTTTTAAATCACTTCAATTCAGGGAGTTAAAACAGCAATTAAAAATCAGTGACTTAACACTCTATTTCACATATATCACAAGACACATTGAAAGAATTAAAATTGCTGTAAGAAACAATTAGGGGTCTCAGACATGTAGGTAAATTTCTAGATTGATATTACACCAAAAATGACCTACAAAATATGACATATAATATTTACATTGACCTGCAGCAAGAAATTGAAACAACACTCAGCCTTCATGAGTGAACCAAATGCCGAATGGCTGCACTATTGTTTATTTTATTCTTGTTTTCCAGGTTTTTATTCCACTGATGTTTGATTGTAGAACAAATGCATTGCATTGGATTTTGCTTAGTATTTTTCTTCTTTTTATGTATTTTAAACTTTCCTGATGTGCAAATTTAGTTTATTAATAACAGACATTTTACATTTCTACTATCACTTAGCTCTATATATTTCCATTTAAACAATACTTAGTATGTTCTATAAAATTTAATACAGTGTATTTTACTTTTTAATCACTAAGAATTTTATGTCACTCATAGATTATTAAGAACCATGCTATTTGTGTTCAAGTATTTGGAGAATGTTCTGTTATTGTGATCTATTTAATGTAAATGGGGCACATAAAATCTAAAAGAATTCATTTTAGAAGTTGTATAGCATCTAATATTTCTATTAAATAAGACTTCATTTAATAATTTAAGATTCAACCTCAACAAATTAGGAAAGTATAATGCAGTCAGGCAAATTAAGCAGAAGGAAAAAAATTTAAAAACAGAAACAATTGAGAGTTTATAAACTGAAAGATTAAAAACCTTGTCATCTGTAAACTTCAAAACATTATGTATTTTCTGAGGACTGAAAAGGAAGCAGAGACAAGTCACAACTAATATAGCTCAGAAATAAAGGCAACTATAAACATCAGAATCCAAAGTCATTGTGAGGGGAATATTAAAGAGATCTGTGACAACACAGAGGTATACTGACTAGACAAAAATGGATTCTTTAAAATTCACAAACTATTATCCTTTCTGAAAATAAAATGGATCATTTCTGTAGTGCTCTTATTAGAGCAACCGAGTTTGTAAACAACATGAAGCCCAAAATTTAGGGGATTTCCTGGAATTGGTGTGGTTAACAAGCCAGAGTAGACCCTGCATGTTTAATTAGTTTCCTGAGAATGTGGCCTGACGTCCAGGGTCCCTTCTGCTCCTGCAGTCTTCTCTCCAATTCCCTACCCATCGTCTCAAAAGGAGAATGCTACAAGCAGCTGCCTGAACAAGAAACAAACCTGGAAGTAATATTGAACACCCCTGCAGTGGGTTCCCATCTTACACAGACGCTGTAGAGACCGTGGGGAGAACAGGAGATGCAGATGCAGAGACTTAGAGAGAAAGCTGGGTCTTGCCCTGATCTAAGCTTCGCTGGGTACCAAGGACCCGCTGTGTTTATTCATTACAAGGATGGGAAGGAGGGGAGCAGCATATGCTTCTTGGAGATAATGAGTATTGCATGGAGGGCCTTAAAAGGGAGGCACTAGCATATCTTGCTGAAGAGAACAAACAGATAATTCAGAGGAAAAGAATTTAGTTTGAGTCAAGCTGACTTTGGCAGTAAATTATCTCAGCAGGGCCCTGCCACTGCCTGGACTAGGACTTGGGTCTTGGTAGAAGCCATTAGCAGAGGAGCTGTGCTCACCCATCCTACTGTCTAACACGCCCATCTGAGTCACATAAAGCTTTGGTCAGACCCCTATATAATGCAGCAGAATTATGGAGAGCCAAGTAGGCTGTGCCTCTTGCAGCCTGATTATATGGGGCAGGGATGTCTGCTACAGAGTCGTTTCCACGGTGCTATGTGATGTGCGGAATCATCCCAGATCAGAAGCTGGCAACAACGTAGCCCTTCCAGGACTATCGCTAAAGGAGACAGGTGAAGAGTGCACACCCAGGCTCAGAAACATCAAACAAGTCAGCATAGGAGCTAAATTTTGAATAAGAATTAATTTTTAGAGTGGTTGTTTTTAGATCAAAATATATCTGTATGTGTTTTATTTACTATTTTTAACATATCTTCCATTTAGAAAGATTGCAGACACATATGGAGATGAATTATGTGATTGTAATATATGTTTACATAGTAACAGTCTCTGCAGTATAACTGAATCCATTGAATCATTAATGCCAATAGTTCTTTTGAGAATGGTTATTACACAAAACAATTATAGAATTGTTAATGGGATTATTTATGATTTGGTGACACTTTGATAATTCTTATACAGAAAAATCTCTCAACCTTACAAAGTTTAATATGGAAAAACTGCTTTACTGTGAAGACAGGCAAGATAAAGAAGAGAAGATAGATATCTTTTGAAATTTTTTATATATACATGGAAAGCCAAAGACAGATAACGTAAAGAACAGAAAATAGATATCTTTTGTAAATTCTTTATATATATATATACACAGAAAGCAAGTCCTGAAAACTCATGTTTTCCACAAATTATTTGAACACTAATCTTCTCAGTGCCATTATGACATCCTTATTCCTTAGACTATAAATCATGGGATTAAACATGGGAGTCACAATAGTATAGAAAACAGAAAGCACTTTATCAGTTCCTGAGGATCGGCTGGATTTTGGTCTTAAATATGCAATAATGGCTGATCCAAAGAATAAGATCACAACCGCAAGATGAGAGGAACAGGTAGAGAAGGCTTTGGACCGACTTGTGGCTGATGGCAATTTCAGGACTGTGGAGAGGATTTTACTATAGGAGATTAGGATTAGTAGAAATGGAAGAGAGACAAAAAACACAGCAACCATGTAGACCATCAGTTGATTCACCAACGTGTCCCCACAGGCCAGCTGAAGCAGTGGGGGGATGTCACAGAAGAAGTGGTTGATTTGGTTGGAGCCACAGAAGGAGAGAGAGAAAATCTGGAATGTCTGCCCTATCTGGACCGGAATGCTGCTGATCCAGGATCCAATGACCAGCTTGGTGCAGGCCTTGCGGTTCATGACAAGAGGATAGTGTAGAGGGTTGCAGATGGCCATGTAGTGGTCGTAGGCCATCACGGTCAGAAGGAAACACTCGGTGGCTCCCAATATAAGGACCCAGCACATTTGTGCAGCACAAGCAACTACAGAGATGGCTCTTCTCTGGGTCGCAAGGTTCATGAGCATCCTGGGTAGAGTCACTGACACATAACAGATTTTCAAAAAGGAGAAATTGCCAAGGAAAAAGTACATGGGTTTCTGGAGAGAAGGTTCCAGTTTTGTTATTAGAATGATGGTTCCATTTCCCAACAACACAATTACATAGATGTGAAAGAACAATCCAAACAGAAACCACTGGAGGTGAGGAATATTGCCGAATCCCAAAAGAACAAATCCCATCTGGTCAGTGAGATTTCCTTCTGGTGGGTTTGCTGGGCTTTTCATCTGTGAAGGGAGTAAACTCAGTACACATTTTCTTTTTTCTTTTACTACTGAAATAGACACCTATTCTCTAAAGGAATAAGCTCGCTCACCTCATTTTCATGATCTTTATCATTTTTACCACTGTAAGAAGTTTACTCTTCATTTACAACAAACTTTGCTAATTTAGGTGCTGATCATTGCTCTATGCATTTTCTCAAAATTTCTTTTGAATCATTTAGTTTGCCTTCGGAGTAACTTAGGACCAACTGGATCACGGTGTATGAAACACAGACAGTGGAAAAATGGGCAATCACTAAAGATAAGTCCATGGGTTTGTCAGATCACGTCAAGTTTAACTTACTGTACATTTGGAAATCATACTGTAATTCTCCGTGAATTCTCATTACTGTGCCTCATCAGCACTGTATCAAGGAACATGTCCTCTGGTGCATTTTTTACTTTTCTTAAAATTCACATAAAGCAATATAAAATTGTATATACTAAATAAGAATATCATCGTATTTTAATACATGCATATGTTACATGATTGCAAATATGGACAACGGACATATTTATTTCCTAAAACTTTTATTATTTTGTTGTGATGCAAATTTCCAAAATGCTTTGAGTTTTGTGAAATGAACATTTTTCTTTGCTTCTTTCAACTCCCCATTTCTTCCCATTATTTGAGATGAGGATAATTTTCTTTATCATATAATTCATAATCACAAGTAATTAAAAATATTGAAAAAATTGGGAAAATATTTAGTGACACAATTATGTTTTGGCCTTGTAAAAAGTAGAGAGTATAATAGGGCATTTTCAGTGCAAATAGCCTGGAAAGTTCAGTGCAGATGGAAGCAATAAAGAGGGTGATCAGGAGGAACCAAGAGGCCCAGGGAGGCCAGGGGTAAGGTGGGTGTGAGTGTGGGTCCGGTGGAGAGAGGGGTACTGGCAATCAAGTTAAACCCAGTGCTGCCTGCTGTGTATACCACAGTCTTCGTTTTCCCCCTCTGTCACCTCTCTGGGTAAACAATTATAAGCTCACTCCTTATTAGAAATAAACATATTGACGCTAACAATGACTTGACAAACGCTCAGAAGTTTATGATAAAAATAGAACAAAATATTCTTTATTTATGTGAGTATGAAGCCTCTTTACTTGTAAGAAAAGGTATTTTACATTTCTTGTTTTTCTTATTTGTCAGAATTAGGTGACATTTTTTGTGAAAATGCCATTGATCAATATGGAAGTGATCATTAATTAGTGATGGTTCTATAGTTTAATTATCTGCATTATATAAGAAAGTAAGTCATTAGCCCCCAGGGTTGTGATTAATTGCTTAGAAAAATTTTACTTAGTATTATTATTATTGTGTTGTACTTTTGGCAATTCATTTTTCTGAAGTTTCCTTTTACCAGGGATAGGACTCTGGTTAGTGAAGTGAACTATTTCGATTAAAAAATGAAGATTCCTGGTACAGGTTTTCTGGTTTCACAGCCCCGAGAGCAAATGCCTTCTTAGGTATTGTACTCTGTAGAGGTGTGCCTGGCTCATTGCTGATTGCAGCCTTGCATTTTTTTTCTCCACCCTGGCTTTGCCCATGAAACCCAGAGTGTTCATAGGGTCCTGGGGAACAGGACAATCTTCCAGCGATGCCCCAGCCTTTGAGTGTTGCTTCAATTTACAGAATGCCCCAGTTCCATAGTCAACGTAGCTACAAATTAAGTCAACAACTACACAACACTCAGGGCTATTTATGTGACTCAATAGTGATACACGTGAAATAATTTGATGACATTGTGACTTTTTTTTTTTTTTGTACTGGGGATTGAACTTGAGTCCTTGGGCTTGCAAGGCAGGCCACCGAACCGCTGAGCTAAATCCCTGGGCCTTCATTGTGACTTTTATAGAAACATTAAATATCACTTATTTCATTAAAAATTAACTTCCATTTTTGTTCTGAATTTTCTCACTGTTTAGGCTAAATGAAAAAGTATTCTGTAAGTTACTTTTGGTTTCCATGAGGTAGTTATTGTTGGAATATAATGTTAGTGCAAACATCAAATCTGCCAAGAAAATCCCAAACTATGACGAGGACAGATCCATGAAATTTTGATCCTTTTTTATATTAGTTCTTTGTCTTTTGCGGTCCTTATACCAACAGTGCAAATCACTGTCCTGCACATTTGTGCCTATTTCTGTACGTTTTCGTTTCACTAACACTAGGTTATCTCAGAGGTGAGGGTCATGAAATTCTATCACACTAGGTGAGTTTAGGACATAGGTCCTAGAAAATGCTTGCAAACCTTCCATGGTGCTCAGTCTTTTGCTTCAGAAGTGAGGTAGACTTGCTACTTAAATGAAACTATCAGTTTTAGGAGGGACAAAATGATGAACACAGTGGAGAACAACAATTCACTCTTTGTGATTCACTTTTGTGAAGAGACTTTTAACATAAATAATTTCACTGCTATAATAATGTTTGAGACTATTAAAATGTATTTAAAATTGTTGAGCATCAAATTTTGGTGGTGAAATTACTAATTGCATGAAATACATACTGTTCATGCATTTTTTACTCAATAGGAAAATGAATTAGAAGAAATAGAAAATTACACAATATGCTCTTAGAAAATTATCTACATTACTCATCCTATTTAGATTTTTAATTTCTTATTAATTATGGGTAATTATATTCTAATATTTTTATTTTAATTCAAATTCCCTCAATGCAAACACTGAAGAGAATGTGTAGTAATACCACAATTCAGCCAATTATTGTAAGCTTCCAAAGTTTCAGTTCTTTTTATTTATTTATTTTGTTTATTTATTTATTTATTTTTTGAGACAGGGTCTCACTATGTAGTTGATACTGACCTGGACTCACTATGTAGCCCAGGCTGGTCTCAGACTCATAGCGATCCTCCTGCCTCAGCCTCCTGAGTGCTGGGATTAAAGGTGTGAGCCACCACTCCGGCTCAGTTGTTTTTTGTGTGTGTGTTTATTGGTACATTTTAGGTATACGGTACCAGATCAGTTCTTTTTATATTTGCATTAGTTTAACAACTTAAAGCCTCAAGTAAGTTTAAGTAACAATTTTAAACTTAAAACTTTTTATTGTTTCACAAATTACTTTTATAAAATTATTATTTGTCTTTAAAACATATTCCTTATACACCCAAAAAGATTGTAAAATTACTTCATGAATTATTTTATTTAAAACTCTTATTAAAAATAACCAGAACTGAGTACATCAGTGGCATTTGTTAAAAAATATTGCCTCAAAATAGATTTTTCTATGCTTAATAAGTACAACAGTTCATAGTTTTCTGTACTTAAGTGACTCGGTGTTAATATATCAATTTGTAAACTATGTGCATTTAATAAAGTGAAAATATATATGAATTTCTCTAATAATAAAAACATTTTTGTTACACTTTAACTATCAACTTTTAACCTAAATATATTTTCAATTCAATCTAGACATAAGTATAAAGTAATTCATAATTACCTGTTTTTTATGGACTAACCTTTATTTTTGTCTCACCGAAGCCTTTAAGAATTTGGATATTTATGTTATTTTAGGCTCAGCCACAGTGCATCAGCAAACATATCCTTTGTACTTTTAAGATCCTCAGTTCTTCATAGCAGACAGTGCTCTTTTGGAATAAGTAGTTTTGTCAGCCCCGGGGACTTCTTCCACTGGCAGAGAAGTCACTAATTAAAGGCATCTCCGTGCCATCTTCTGATTTGCTGTATTTAGTTTCGTCAAGAAGTCTCTCACCGCTCAGAATACGCCAACTTCAGGGTCCCCTCAGAGTTCCTAGTTCATCCTCTTTCTTAGACACGAACCCAGTAGACAGTTCCAAATGGTCTGATTACACTGTAGCTGCTATGAATGGTCCGATTGGATCGTCCGTTTCTATAGGGTGGGGCATTTAAACATGTCTTTTTAAACATTTCGTAATCCATCCAGGGTTCCCTGCTACGCATTCATGGCGAGCCTGTGTTGTAGCTGTCTTAAACTGCAACAGTGGAGTTCACCAAGGAAAACTGAGAATCTGGAGTAAGTCCAGCTGAGATCTTGGGAAGAGCAACTGGAAAAGGCTCTGTCTCTTCCAGACTTCAGATCTGTGAACAGCAACAGTCCCCATCACTTAGGCAGTTAAAAAAGTTAGCGTGAAGCTAAATCTCTCTTGCCATTCATTGAATAATGCTTCTCACATTTAATTAGCTAGTGACTTCTAGTGGTTTGGATTATGAATAGGAAGTACGGGTGGAGATTTAGCTCAGTGGTTCTGACACTTGCCTTGCAAGTGCAAGGACCTGAGTTTGATCCCAGGTACCATAAATAAATAAATAGGAAGTATTTCCGTGAGATGACCACTCATCCACTGTTACTGTACAGAGCAGGTCCGAAAGTTTGAGTCATGACCCAGAGACCTTGGAAGGGAAGAAAGGAACAGGTGGAGGGTAGTGAGGGACAGAGGAGTGAGTGACTGCAGCCGGTTCATAGAGAGGCAGCTGGGCTGAGAGGATGTCTGAACGTCACTAAGTGTGGGGTCTGCATGAGTAGAAAGATGTTCTGATCACGTAGAATATGAAACCCGGAAAAGTCTCAAACACACTTGGATGTTGTGTAATAAAGACAGTATACCCAGTACATGAAATTTGACCATAAAAATGGGTAGACTTCGAAGAAAGAACAAATTTTTTCAAGAGTTATTAATATAGAAAAGGAAGAAATTTGATGAGAGTAGATAGTTTAGAAAGGAAAATAATGAAACCCTTCTAAAGATGAAATTTTATGCTTTTAGGACAATGAAACTTAATCACAGACGTTTAGGCTGAAAAGTACACACACAAGCACACACACAGAGCTATTTAAAATTAAATAAGTCAGCATGGTTAAAAGAAACAGTTTCCCAAAGTAAAATTTAAAAATGATAAATAAAAAAATGCAAATAAGTTCTTAAAGTGTTATTTGGTCTCATGAGTGGTGTTTTGTATATCAAGAAAAATTAAATAGAAATAATAAAATAGAGCAAACAAATTAAAAAAAACTTCATGGAGAAGGAAGGAAAGTCAGTAGAAGGAGGGTTACACTACTTCAATCATACAGAACAATAATATTTATAATAAGACCAGTGACGTAGATCTTTTAATTCTCAGACTTTCATGTGCATATATGCAATTTTACATATGAGTGCAAATCTGGGTTTGTTGACTAATGTTGTATTTTATTTACCTCTTGAAGCAACCAATAACTTGTGCATTAGTATATATTTTTTCAGTGAAATGATACTGCAATGTTATTTAACCAGCAAGAGAGTAAATTGAAGGTTGAACCATTGAGTGGGTTTTCTTTCTGTTATTTAGCTTTATTTTTAATATATTGTCAACTCCTTCTTTAATCTAGAGCTTCCAGATAACTGTAATTATGAATTTAAAAAATTTTGAAGGTACTTCTTTACTTCTTAAGTAAAAACAAAGATTTATTTTTAAAATATTACAAATTATATGAGCCTGTGTTCTGTATTTCCATTATTTAAAAATTATTTTATTATTTTTATCATTCTGGAGGATTTATTACAAATAAAAGTTGTAATTACTTGGTTGGTAGATTGTTAGCACTACGCTGTACATATGTAGTTCTCCATAATCATAAAATTATATCCTTTTGTTTCAGTTTAACACATTATAGGAAATTAAAAAATAAATTTGCAAACTGGGCATATAAATTTTGAGCTTAAAGTTTTCCATTTTCATCACTTGTCAATTATTGACTCTCAGAGATTTGCAGTATGCTAGAAACTATGGAAAATATCAACAAAAAATCTGAGCAACACACAAGTCATATTTACTCTCTTGGATTTAGATATAGTTCCTCTTGTCCTCTTAATCAGCACAATTAAAGTATGCGCATCCGTATCAAACTAGATCTTCTCCAAACAGTAACTCTCCTTAAATAAGAATGCTTCATGAATCCTTCTGTTTCTGTTGCTTTCAAACGTGGCATCTTCATATTTAACTACAGGCTCCTGCAAAACAGGCTTTACCATTTGTTGCTCTGAACACTTTCTTGACATCAGTCACCCTAGGGGTGGCCTTCAGGTCCCCTGACCTCTCATCCAGTGAGCCCCACTGGACCTTGGCAGAAGGCAAGGATGCTGTGGATAGCATGCTACCATCTCACTCTACTAATAGTCGCTGGGGAATAAACATCCAGATCCCACACTCTACCCATGCTTTGGAATTAGCAAAGCAAAGTTTTGCTTACTCTGAAAGGTGCATGCTTCATGTATTAACATTTATTTTTTGGGGGGGCTAACTTGTACTGCTAGAGATAACTTCGTAAACAGTCTGAAACATACAAACTGTTATGGAAATATAGAATAACTGCTGTCTTTATCCTCTGTAATTTGCTTTGCCTCACTTGTTTCTCAGAACAAAATACCTGAGGTTTCACCATTAAAGCTTATAGGCACTTAGTCCAAGTTTAAAATTAACAGATGCTGGAGGTGCTTAGCTGTTGTATCCTAGGATGAGACCAAATGTCCAAGCTAAGATAACAGTCTCCAGGCTCTAAGCCCTAAAACTTTCTGTAAATCATGTAACTATAAAGGAGTTAAGATGAAAGAATGTCACAAGTCCTGGTTTCCTAACCATGACTCCCTTTCATGTGGCCTGAAACAGCTAAAGAAAAACATCCTGAAAGAAAATGCTATATTTGGTTTAACATTGAAACTGTCTTGTGACCATGTTTTGTGATGGGAACTGTAGACACTAGAATGTCTTATCACCTAAAATGAGGCCATGATTGTAAAACTCCTATAAAAGGCAGATTGTATCCCAGCCCAGAGTCAGGCATTTGGCACAGCCCTTGATGCAGGCTGACTCTTTTCTATCAAAGTAAATGTTTTTTGTTTTACCCACTTCTGCATCTCTGTGTGTCATTTACCACTTCCTTTCCACAATGATACTAGCTAAAGAATTAATGAACTTTTATCATGAACCACATGCGTGATATTTCAATTTACATCTCTAGTTTTTGCTAAGAATAAAAACATCAAATTTGAAATGTAGAATGGTAATAACACTTCTACAGAGTAGGCTTTCACTTCTGGTCTACTTTCTTCATCTTTAGAAAACAGTTTCTTAAACTTAACTGTGATTTCTGTACTCATTCTAATTCCTCTTTCTTTTGTCTCACTCTCTCTTCTTATTTTGTTTTAAGATGAACTTCTCAGAATTGTTTGAGTTTGTAAGAATTTACATAAATATAAGAGAATGTTTTTATGCTTTCACTTAGCATTTTTCAAAATCTAGTGGCCTTTGGAATTTGAGCTAATATTTTGATAAAATATATTCTTTCATTTAAAAGACTTTGGGCATGAGTATGAGCATTGTGTGGAATTTTCTTAAGTTCAGTCCATTAACCAAATAGATTTTAAAGTATTGGATAACACTAAATTTGATTAGATTTGGTTACACTTGGAGGCTTTCTATTAGTCAGAAAGATTTATATTATAAATCCCTTTATAGCATATTATAACATTGCATAATTTCAGTACGTATCCATCCCAGAGTTTAAATGCATTTCTTCCTTATTTCCACTGGCACATGTTGGGAACTCTAAACTCTTTGTATAGTAACTTCTTTTGAGGTTCTGTTGATAAACTTTCTTTGAATTAAAAATGGATAAACAAGTTAAGTTTTAAATCATAAGGAAGCAAAATCAATACACTGATGCCTTTAAAATATAAAACTTTTATAGTTACTCTACAAGTATGCCCCAAGACCTAACCATGCTTATTACTCCTTTATTTTTTCCAGGAGAAGTTATTCAACCTGAAATTCCTTAACACTAAAACACATCTGCAGCCAGACCTCTCTAGTTCTTAGTTTAAGACAGGTACCTAAGCTGGAAAGATGAGGTCCTCCTTCCTCAGGTTGAAAATAGCTAAGATTACAGCAATGTGCCAGTAATCCCACCAGCCATATGGGTTACTTTTTAAATAGCTGACACTGTATTATTAAAATGATAATAAGAAAAGAACAATAATATCCTCTATTTTTTAGGGAAAATATAATGACATAACATACTAAACAATGCATACCGAGTGTTTTTAGGGAAGAGCCAAATGTAATTAGTGACCACTGCAGCAATAATCTACTGTACATGAGATTTGCTGAGAAGTTAATCCCTTATTTTGTTTTTTTGTTTCTTAGTTATTTATTTTGTGTTTTTGTGTGTGTACTGGGGATCGAATTTGGGATCTTCCACTTGTGAGGCAGGGGGTGCACCACTGAGGTAAATCCCCAGCCCCTTAATCCCGTATTTTGAGTGGAACCACTCTGAGTCACACTCTGATTTCTGAAAGTCTAGTGTAAAGTTAACAAATATATAAGTACAATCAATCCCTATTAAAACAGAAATTAATGTAGTGGATGCATTTCTGATTAAGAAATGGCAAGATTTAATTGAGAAAATAAACTGTTAGTTCATTATATGTTATACAATAGCAATTTTTTCAAGGCCGTAATGAGATTTTTATTTCTAAGAATCTATAACTCCAGATCAAAGACTAGGGTGACAAAGTTATAGAAAAATTAGAAAAATCTGTTTCTTATGGGAACAAATTTGTATTTGGGTCATAAACATACTTTAAAAAGCCATTACTGAGGTAGGTCCCTGGAGGAGGTTCTGACTTGTCCTGATGTTGAGGATAACTTGAAGATCGTGGGATGGCTTTTCCTGTTAGCATCAATCATCATCACAGAAGGGATCCAAGAAAACAGCATGACACTTGTGCTGAGCAGGGTCTCACTCACAAAAGTGCCTTTCCAGCATTGGCTTAGTATTCAGAGAATATCACAGAAGTGATTGATTTTCTTAGATCCACCAAACAATGTAGGCAAAGTCCACCGTATGCTCCATAACCAATACAAACTCTGCTGACCCTGGGTACCTAGATAGCTGGACACAAAGCCTGAGGTCTCTAAGTGGAAGGCATGGTTGCCAGTGGTCCCCTGGCTGTTATAGACATCACTGTCTGGAAGCAGCCCTCATCTTTCAAGACTAAAGTAAGAGCACAAATGCACAGCACAGGCAAGGAAGCAAAACACTTGTGGACTGAGTCCATGAGGTTATGAATATCCACAAGTATGGAATATAAAAATGTTCAATGAGAAAAATACATAAAGTATGAACAGCCTGATATATGCTGGCTAAGAAAATATTGGTAGGAAGTCCCATTCTTGCTAGGATTCTGACATAGATCAGAAAATTGATATAAACATAGAGGATGAAAATATAAGAAAATCCCCCCAAAATAAACTTATTTATTGAAGTAAGTTTTATTTCTTCTCATTAGATTTTATGTGTAAAAAGAGAAAATGGGCACTTATTCTTTTGGCTTATATTCTATCAAGTAGAGATGTATAAGTAATAAGCATATAAGATTTATTCTTTGCATTTATATTCTACCATTTTGAATCCTAGATCAAATAGTATACTGGAAGTCTAGTAGGAAATAAGTGATAAATTTTAAACAAAATAAAATAATTATAACAGTGAAATCTTAAAAATATTTTATATTTTATACCTTTCAGAGGTAGTAAGATATTAAATAAAACATATGTATATATATTTTTTTTTTTCAGTACCAGATATCCAACAGAGGACCAGGGTGTTTAAGCTGTTAGACCCATAGCCAGACATGAGAAAAAGGATCAAACTGCAAAGTGAGATCAATGATTGACAGAACTGTTATATTCTGACACTGATTATATAAAAGTTTTACTCAAATTAATTAAAGTCCAGGTCATTTTGCATAATGTTATTTGACAAACATATTATAAATTAGCAATTGATAGTTACATAGGAAAAAATCTGAATATTTGCCAAATGCATTTAGAAAGCTGCATGAGAAGCACATCTGCAAATTCTTTCTGTGTTTTCATGTGTTTAACCCATGCTGATAACTCTGTAGCTTTCTCAGGGCCAACATGATGTCCTTATTCCTCAGCGAGTAGATCATGGGATTCAGAGTTGGGATCAAAACAGTGTAGAAAAGAGAGAGGAGCTTTCCATTGTCCTCAGCCTGCCTTGGTTTGGGCTGTAAATAAGTGATGCTGGCTGTTCCATAGAACAAGACCACAACCGTCAGGTGAGAGGAGCAGGTGGAGAAGGCTTTAGCCCTCCCTCTGGCCAAGGGCATCCTCAGAATGCTGGAGATAATTCTGACATAGGAGATGAGGATCAGTGGAAAGGGAAAAGTGAGAAAGACTACTGCCACCACATAGACTGCCATCTCGTTCTCAAATGTGTCCCCACAAGCCAGCTTGAGTACTGGGGGGATGTCACAGAAGAAGTGATCAATTCTGTTAGACCCACAAAAGGGCAGAGTGAAAATCTGGCTTGTTTGCCCTATCATAACAGGGACCCCACAGACCCAGGAGGTGGCCACCAGCTGCATGCAGAACTTGTGATTCATGATCAGGGTGTAATGCAGAGGGTGGCAGATGGCCACATAGCGGTCATAGGCCATCATTGCCAGGAGCAGGCATTCTGTGCCTCCCAATGTAATGAAAAAGAACATTTGCATAGCACAGGCAACCAGGGAAATATTTCCTTTCTGGGTACAAAGGTCCATGAGCATTCTGGGGATAGTGACTGTCACATAACATATATCCAAAAAGGAAAAGTTGCTAAGGAAAAAATACATAGGTGTCTGAAGAGCAGGGTCGAATTTTGTTATTAATATTATAAGGCTGTTGCACAGCAGAATAGTCAGATACATGAGTAAAAATGTTCCAAAGAGAATCCACTGAAGGTTGGGAGTATCAGAAAACCCCAAGAGAACAAATTCCACCACTGCAGTCGTGTTTGATATTTCTCCTCCCATCTGCATATCAGTGCAGGCATCGTGTATTCAGGCTGTCATTTCCTGTGCATTTGGAACCACATGCCCTGTTTTCTTGTGGTCATTAGATCTGTAGCTATACTCACACGATCTCTATTGCTACGTCTAATTGTCCTTGGTTTCTTCTATGACATGAGGTTTGAAACTTCCAAGGTGAACTTCAATGTGGTTAACTTTCACTGAAGAGATAAAATCTAAGACTTTACTGCACTTGGGTGTGATGATGACCAAGAGTATTGAGACTGAGAAATGCACTTGGTTAACGATATTGAGAGCACATGGAGTAATATCATCTCCTTCTTTTTTTCCTTCAATTCAAATTAGTTTACAAGGTTTTTCTCTTGTTTGCCGAGGTTGTTTCCTCTGTATTGATAATTGTATTCCATCTTCTTTAAATTCAGTGCTGTTCAGCAGGGGATTTGGCTCAATGGTTCCACCGCCTGCCTCCCGAATTGAAGGGCCTGAGTGGTGGTAAAAAAATAAATAAACATAAATATATAATTAAATAAATCCAATGCTGTTCTTTTGAAGCTTTTCTTTAATTCTTCATATGAGTTAGATTTTTCCTTCTCCTTTAGCAGCCCAGTGGAAACAATTTCCCTAACTCTGCTCTTCAATACAAAGTGAATTCGTACATGATTACTGGGATTCTATGCGCACCTCTCCCATCTGATACCCAAAAGATTGACTATCTCCAACTCAGAATGATTATTACTTTGGCTGTTGTCATCTCTGGGCCTGTGAATTATAAATACTAAGTAAGCATGAACTTAATAAAAAACATGACCAAATCTTCATACTGTTCTTCTATGTCCTTTGTTTTCTTTCATTATTTCCATTGGTATATAATTGCCTTTTTAATATTTTAATACCTATTATATTATATTTACTTTATTTACATTATAACATATATTTATATATTAAATATATTTATGCATAAGTTACATATAAATATATAAAATATATTTGAATGTTTAAATTAAATGTATTTGTATTTATATTAATTTTGTTATATTTATCATTTATAAATATTGTATACACGTATAAAATACGTATAATTCCCTTTTAATCAAATGCAACTTTTTTCTCTATATTCTTTGTCTAACATTGTCCTATTAAACTGCAAGTTTAATTTAACCCAATGGTGACATGCAGTGGGCATTCTCTTCACCAAAGTCCATACTTGGAACTGCAAAAGCAAACGTGTCTTGATTGTACTTGTTTCCCTCTCCCCTGCCCTAATCCTCCCATTCCTACTCTCTTAGATGCCTTCCCATTGCAAGGTATCTATTTCACTGGCTTCTCAGGTCTCTTTCTGCTGCTCTTTTTTTTTACCTTTTACCTTCTCTTGCTCAAATGAGACATATTGCAAATTAATAATATCGACATGAAAAACTGAGGAAGGGGTTCCTAGAAGGGAGAAGGGGGAGGAGAAACAAAGGGAAGGGGATTTTTAACAGAGAATCCAGGTGTCTTGCACGCTTGCAGCCACTCTCCAAGATGGTTGTAAAATAAATACACTGCAATCACACGCTAACAAAAACTACAAAAATAAATAGAGATCAAAGCAAACTCAAAACATGCATGCTGCTTTATGTTCTCATTATCCAATGTGAAGTATTCTGCAGTGCTTTAAAATTACTTACTGCTTAATATATTTTCTTAATGTTTTTTCCACAACTTTCCAAAAGAACATATTTTCCTGAATCTCAAAGCCACTACACTTTTCTATTAACGGACAGAATCATATGATGATTTGGACTTGATTTTATGATGAACACAACTGTGCAGAAAAATTATCTTCTATTTCTCTATTGTAACTGATTTGAGTTTTTCTCTCACATAAATTCCTTCTATGACGAATATCCACTGTATTTAAATATGTAATTAAGTAGTTTACCAAATGCATGAGTTATATGAGCTATCACATTTCAGGCAAATAACTGAATTTCTTGCTTTCTTTGTTTTACCAATTTGAAATCAGCCTTAGAGGAAACAGTCTCATATTTCTACCACAGCTCACCTTCACAAAGTCACGTCTAGCAGTCTAAGAAGCTTTAAATTATATTTTCTCTCTAAATTCACAAGCTCTTTTTCCCAGGGAGTCACTTGACTGCTACAACACCTGTGCCTATTTCAAGAGCTATGCCTGTTCTTAAATAGAGACAGTCAGGCACACTAACCCCGGGGACAATCTTTTCTTATGCACCCGTGTAACTTCCCAAGGCAATTTCCATTTGGCAATCATTCTGTTTTATTACTGAGAGCTACATTTTCAATAGGAACTTCATTTCCTTCTTCCTCTGTTTGGTGTTAAGCTCCCCCAGTGTAGGACGAGTTTGCTGGGAGTGAAAAAGCAGTTGTCTACATTTCAGGAAAAATGTAAAATTCCTTACTATTGCATGTGGGCTTTTGAATAAGTGACAGGTCATTGCCTCATCTACTTTTTTTTCACATGATTTGTCCAAATCCAGGTCATTAGAAAAATGTTCCAAGTGTTTTGTAAAACACACCCTTGCTTAGGTGGTGTCAGTGATATTTGAGGTGGTGAAAGCCCTTTTCAGAACTACTGTACTTTATTCTTAAATTAAGTTTATGGAAATATAGGACTTTCACACTTCCTAAAGTATGTAGGTGATTTGTGTTCACATAAGCCTCCTCTTTAAGGGTTACAAGAGCTGATTCTCCAACTGAAACACATGCCACCTCGAAAACACAATTTATGCCATGACAGAAAACCAAGATCAATCTTCCCTCTGGGCATCCATCCTCCATGAGATGATTTCCTCGTCTGGACGCAGATAAGAATCTGAGGCATAAGTTTCCAAAGTCATCTCCTACCTGTTCACAATTGTGTATTATAGGGTTACATTTTGCATTCATTTCTGCTTAGGATCACAATGTACTATTTTTGTTTTCTGGTATTATTTAATTTTAAAGAACACTTTACAGTGTGAAAATTGCTATGACTATGTATGTATTGATTGGGACCCAGACAGAATCCCATGAACCCTTAAGTGGAGGTGTGGCTGGCAAACACAGAGTAGAAAGGTTGAGATTCCAGATGAGAATGGAGGAAGCCAGAGAGGCAGGGGCTGTGGTGCCTTCCAGGAGCTGACACTCGCTCAGCGATGACATCAAACTGGAAACCAGAAAAAAGCTTTACAACCTCAAGGGGCCGAACGCTGACAAAATTCAAATCTTGAATCAAGATCCTTTCCCTATAGCTTCTAGACTGGAATTTGGACAAACTGACTATGGCCGAGAAACCGGATGCTCTATTTCTCACTGACGACCTGGAAAAGCAGAGAGATGGGGGTTCAGGGGGTGATCAGTGGCTAAGCGTGGTCACAATTTAAATGGCTTTAGAAAACCAGAGCAAGGAGTTAACAACCTAAAAGGCCTGGCCCTCAGTCACTACCACTGAGCTGAGAGAGCTGGTCACGCAGGCTGGAGAAGCTCCAGTTCTACCTCTGGGAACGATTAAATTTTCTCAGTCTATTTTTCTGTTTTGCTTCTGTTCTCGTTGTTTGTTTGTTGTTTTTTGAATCCCTTTAAAAGAGTGGGCCTTACCACATTCTGTGTAAATGATCCAGAATATCTCACAAAATCTACAGAAATGTAAAAGCTGGGAGAAGGGTAAGATAACAGCAGTTTCCAGGCAGAACACAGAATACGTACCCAATGACTGAGTAAATGAAATTTAATGGAAGGCTCTTTACCTGGTGTATTAGTTTGCAATGTGTGCCTTAAGTAATTATTCTGAAGTTGAAGACTCAGAAGGACATTTATTCAGTCCCAAAAAACTCGGTGCCAGGGTACAAATTGAGAGAGCTGCAGGGCTTCAACTCCTGCGAGTCCTTTAAGGGAGAATGGTCCTCACCTCCTCCACAGTGCAGGGGCGTTTGGCTGTCTTTGATCGTGGTGTTCACTTCAATTTTGCTTGCAGGTTCCTTGATTTTTCCCCTCTTTCATGTCTTTTTAAAACCTTTTCTTCGTCTCTCCTATGTTGAAGTTGGACATGAACTGATTGCCAAATCTGAACCCTGATGATTTGTATTTCAGGATATCTGATCATATTACATCTCCCATTTTTTCTAATAAAGCAGCTTTGGTGTAACAGAGAAATATTTTGAGGAACCAGTGTCCAAGCCACCCAGCAGGGGGTTGAGTATTTGTGATGAGAAACGCTGACCCTCCAAAGAGTGAGTCGGTAACACCAAAGCAAGAACAGAAGCTCCAGTGTGCATGACTGGGGTTACTGCTGAGCAGTCCCCGCTGGACACCAGAGGAAAAACACATGCAGCTTGTGAAGGGGAGAGGGAAGTGGACAGAGACAGAGACAGCAATGGTAAATTGCTGAAAATCTGTGTTTAAAATTTGAAAAACACTTCAGGTGGAGAGACGAAGGTTAGTATGCAATAGTGAGATCCGGGACACTGCAGGAGGGAATATGAGCTAGAGTTTGACAAAATCACCGACTATGACACAAGATAAGAAAGGCAAAAATAGGGAAAAGACATAACCAAAATAAAATAACACATTCCCCAAATCAGGATCAAGGCCATTCTCAGAATTTTGTTTGGTAAAATGCTGCCAGATGAACAAAGAAAGCAAATAGTAGGAAGTTTGAGAGGCTTAAAGAGGCCTTCTTCCCCCACATCACATGTATTACTCATTTTATAAGATTTTACATTCATGTTTTTTTTTTCTTTTGGTACCAGGGATGGAACTCGGGTCCTTGTGCTTGTGAGGCAGGTTCGGACCCACTCAGCTAAATGCCCGCCCTTCAGTTCTTCTTACACTGCACTTTTTAAACTCTTAAATCAATAAATACATATGAGAAAAAGGATTATTTAATTTGCAAAACCAAATCAATAACCTTCAAAGTGTTAAAGTTTTACACAGATTGCAGACAGGTTTTAAGTAAACTATTTAAAACAAAGCTCATAACATCATTTGGTAATGATATTATAATTCATCAATTTGTGGTTTTCCAGGAAACATGTAGATATTTGCCAAAGGCATTTAGAAAGCTGCATGAGAAGCACATCTGCAAATTCTTTCTTTGTTTTCACGTCTTTATCCCAAGCTTGTAACTCTGTAGCTTTCTCAGGGCCAACATGATGTCCTTGTTCCTCAGCCAGTAGATGATGGGATTCAGAGTTGGGATCAAAACGGAATAGGAAAGAGAGAGGAGCTTTCCATTGTCCTCAGCCTGCCTTGGTTTGGGCTGTAAATAAGTGATGCTGGCTGTTCCATAGAACAAGACCACAACCGTCAGGTGAGAGGAGCAGGTGGAGAAGGCTTTAGCCCTCCCTCTGGCCAAGGGCATCCTCAGAATGCTGGAGATAATTCTGACATAGGAGATGAGGATCAGTAGAAAGGGAAAAGTGACAAACACTGCAGTCACCACATAGACTGCCATCTCGTTCTCAAACGTGTCCCCACAGGCCAGTTTGAGTACTGTGGGGAGGTCACAGAAGAAGTGGTCAATTCTGTTAGATCCACAAAAGGGCAAAGAGAAAATACGACATGTTTGCCCTATCACAGCTGGAATTGTACTGACGCAGAAGTCAGTGGCCAGCTTCATGGAGAACTTGTGGTTCATGATCAGGGTGTAATGCAGAGGGTGGCAGATGGCCACATAGCGGTCATAGGCCATCATTGCCAGCAGCAGGCACTCTGTGCCTCCCAATGTAATGAAAAAGAACATTTTCATAGCACAGGCAACCAGGGAAATATTTCCTTTCTGGGTACAAATGTCCATGAGCATTCTGGGGATAGTGACTGTCACATAACAGATTTCCAAAAAGGAAAAGTTGCTAAGAAAAAAATACATAGGTGTCTGAAGAGCAGGGTCAATTTTTGTTATTAGTATTATAAGGCCATTGCACAGCAGAAGAGTCAGATACATGAGTAAAAATGTTCCAAAGAGAATCCACTGAAGGTTGGGAGTAGTAGAAAATCCCAAGAGAACAAATTCCAGGAGATCAGTGGTGTTGGATATTTCTGTTCTCATTTGCATAACAGTGTAGCTATGGTGCCCTAGGGCTGTTCAGTTCATTTGCATTTGGAATGACCTGCCCTCTGTGTTGCCCTAATTAGGGCTGTGCACGCACTCACATGAGCTCTCATGCTATTCCTCATGTTCCCTTGCTTCTCCTATGACATGAGATTTGACTTCCAAAAGTGTAGTGCCACACAGTTAACAGTTATTCAAGAGAGAAGATCTCACACTTTATTATGCTTGGCTGTGATTACATCCAAGAGTACTGAGAAATGCATGATACTACCAACATTTACAGCACATTGAGAAATATCATCTCCATCTTTTGCCCTTAATTTTCCATTAGTTTATTAATTTTTTTATTTTTTGAATAGATTTACTCTTTTTCTCTCATTGCAATTGTATTTCGTCTTCTTTAAATTCAAAGCTGTTCTCTCAAAGCTTTACTTTAATTCTTAGTACAAATTAAATTTCACATCCTCCTTTAGCAGTCCACTGGAAGCAGTTTTCCTAGATCTGCTGTTCTTTTGAAAACAATTCAGTGCTTGATCATTGCTCTTCTATGTGCACCTCTCCAATCCACAATTCACCATTATATATTAAACTGAGAACAATAACTTTCTCTTTGAACACCTCCTGTCCAAGAATGATAAGCAGTAACTAAACTTATTCTAAATGAAAAACATGGCCATGTCTCATACTATCCTTTAATGTTCTGTTTTGTCTTTTACTGTTTCTATTGTTATATAATTTCCTTTTAAGCAAATACATTGTTTTTTCTCTATTTTTTTGTCTAATATTGTCCTATTGAAGAGCACATTTCCATGAACAGTGATATACACTGGCCCTTCTCCTTGCCAAAGCACTAATTGGAGCTAAAAAAGCAAGCATAATTTGATTGTACTTCTCTCCCTTTCCCCTGCCCTATTCTCTTTCCCATTCATTTAGACCTCTTCCCATTGGCAAGAAATCTATCTGCCTGGCCTCTCATGTCTCTTCCTGGTGCTCTTCGTTTGTACTTTGACTTGCTCAAGTGAGACATATTGCAAATTAATTAGCTCAAAACAAGCGGGGAAAGGGATTTTAAAAAGTGAATCCAGTTGTCTTACATACTTGCACCCATTCCCCAAGATAGTTGTAACGTGCATGAACTGAAAACATGTGCTAAATAATCATGTAAAAATAAATCAAAATTAGAGCAACATCAAAACATCCCTGCTCTTTTATATTGTAGTTATCCAATGTGAAGGATTCTACACTGCCTTAAAATTTCTTAGTGCTTAATATATTTTCTTAAGGCTGCTTCTACAACTTTCCGAAAGGGTGTTATTTTCCTTTTCTCTCACTGCCTTTACACTTGTCTACTATCGGACGCAATCATCTGGTCCTTTGGACTTGGTATCCTGATGAATACAACTGTTCAGAAACATTATCTTCTATTTCTCTATTTCAATTACTTTAAGTTTTCAAGTTTCTCTCATAGCACTCACTTGTACTGCTAATATAATTACCATGATTTGACCATAGCTGATTTTATTTTACCTTGTAATTAAGAAATTTAAGAGATCCATGCAATATAGAAGCTAATTCATTGTCAGCCAAATGACTGAGTTTCATTAATTTGAAATTATCCTTAAAGAAAATAGTCTCATGTTTCTACCACAGCTCATCTTCACAAATTCAGGTCTAATAGTCTAAGAAGCTTTAAATAATATTGTCTCTCTAAATTCTTAAGCTCTTTTTCCCAGGGAGTCACTTGAATGCTACAACACCTGTGCCTATTTTAAAATGTATGCCTGTTTTTTAATAGGAATAGTCAGGCACACTAACCCTGGGGACAATCGTTTCTTGTGCACCCGTGTGATTTCCGGAAGCCATTTTCTATTTGGTAATCATTCTGGTTCATTAGTGAGAGCTACTTTTTCAATAGGAACTTCATTTCGTTCTTCCTCTGTTTGGTGTTAAGCTCCCCCAGTGTAGGACAAGTTTGCTTGGAGTGAAAAGGCAGTTGTCTACATTTCAAGAAAAATTTTATATTTCTTACTATTGAAATCAGGCCCCTTCAGAAGTGATTGGTAGCTGTCTCGTTTACTTTTTTTCCCGCACAATTCATTCAAATCCAGGTCATTAGAAAAATGTTCCAAGTGTTTTGTAATACACACTTGCTAAGCTTGTTGTCAGTGGTATTTGTGGTTGTGCAATCCCTTTTCAGAATTATTGTACTTTGTTCTTAGAACAAGTATATGGAAATATAAGCATGTCACATTTCCTGAAATATTTAGGCCTTTTGTATTCATATGTGCATTCTTTTCAATGTTTAGAGAAGCTGAATATCTCATGGAAAACACAAGCCAACCCTAAAACATATTTTAAACAAGGATAAACACCAAAATGAACCTTTCCTGTAAGCACTCATCCAGTTAAAATATTTTTGTCTGTATGCAGATCAGAATGGAAGCACAAGCTTCTGAAGTCATCACCTACCTATCCACAACTGCGCATGATAGAGTTGTGTTTTACATTTACTCGTTAACACCACAGTGCACCGTCTTTGATTAACAGCAATATTTATTTTTAAGGAACATTTTAAAATGTGAAAATTGCTAGCATTTGTATGTATTTATTGTGTTTCTTTTGATTTTCCATCTATCTTATTTTTCTTCCATTTGTGAAACTTCTTTTTGCATCTGTCAATGGTAAGACTTCTACTGATCTATTGTTCCTTTTAATAACTACATATTTTTATTATAAAACTAATTATATCATTTTCTCTCTCACTGGGTTATCTCACCAGATAAATAATCACATCCTGACTGATTTTTATTCTCTCTCTCTCTGAAGATGTAGCTGCATTCATTCCTTTCTTGCATAAATCCTAATGGGAAAACTGCATTTACTAATTTCTTGCTGTTTGCACATATACTGTAAACAACACAGAAAAATGAATGAACTTTTAAAATCCTACCATTTTTAGGTACTGAAGATTTTTCCATGGGAGCTGCAGGCAAGTGACTTGCAAAAGTTACTCTAACTCTCTTTGTACCTTATATAATGAAGTACAATTACAGAGACACTCTCATAAGCTCAAGGCTATAATCAGTTGATCATCTTGTAAAATGTACAATCATCTTTGAGTTACCTTATTCTTTATCACCATTTTTTATGTGCTTTTTATTTCTTATTTTTTAGTTTTTTCTCTCATGGAGTTCATTGGTACATTTTAGGTTTACAGTACAGTTACATTCATCATTGGGATCTTGTACTTTATATGACAGGTCTAGGTTCTCATTTCTTCCCCTTGTCCCTGCCCTCCCTTTCTGTGCTTTTTATATGAAAGAACCATACACATAGATCCACAACTTCTGTGTTAACAAAGGCTGCCTTGCTATGACGGCCCAAAATCTGTGAATTCAGTAAAATTATCACTCTCATACTGGACTCATGAAGACAGCACATATTGTATTTGTGAAGATTCATTATGTTGAATTTAATACTCAGTTTTACAAATTACCTGGAATAATTTTGTAGATAAATTTGCTAAAAAAATGTCTACTTTTCTTTCTTATCACCTATTTCATCATTAGTTTAGGATAGGATATATTGTTAAGTGGAAACATTTATAAAAACTAACTCTTATTTTTCATGTTCAAGTGTCTGCATGTGGTCAGTGTGTCCATGTGCAGGGCTCTCTGTTATGTGCCACTGTCCCTTTGCCTGTTATAGAATTCTGTGTTCTTTTGAACAATTAATTTTATTGGTACATTTCACGTATACAATATAATGGCATTCATTGTTGGAAAATTGTACCTTTACATCACTCGTCTTGGTTCTTATGTTTCCCCATCCCCTGACATCCCTGATATGCCTCCCTCCTCCCTCCCTGGCTACATAGACTTCTTTTCCATTATTTTTCATTCTCTCATATTAATTCCATCCCCTTCTCTACTTTCCCCTACCCCAGTGTTCTAAATATTCTCTTCTCAGCAATGACTGATCCATCATGTTCATGCTCTTAAGACCTTTTTATTTTTGCTATAATGCATAGTAGAGAACTAGCCCAAGGTTACATTAGGAGTATGTATAAAATAAATTGTTTAAATCAACACTGTGCAGATAGACTTAAAAACAGAGCAGAGTTTTAAAACTCAAAAAAAAAAAACCCTCAGAAGCAAAATCAATACATTTCAACAGATTGTTGCTGCCAGTCCTGCTTTTGTGCTTTTTGAGAAATAGCAAAAATAAGTAGAAAGGAGGCAGCAACAAACAGCTACTCAATTTTTTTTTCAATAGACAACTGTGGAGGTAATTGTAAAGCATCTCTCAGAATGGGACCCACACGGAATCACACGAATCCTTAAACCTAAATTTGTCAATCACAGAGTAGAAAGTCTGAGAGTCAAGATTAGAAAAAAAGAGGCCAGAAAGGGAGGAACTATTGTTGTCCTTTAGGAGCTGACACTTGCTCCCCACTGACATCAGGCAGTACAGGGAACAAAAGTTTTACAGCAGCAAGGACTTCACCGAAATGGGAACTGTAAATCCAGCATCCTTCCACGCAGGAAAATGGCCAAGAAACCAGACACCCTATTCCACACTTATGACCTAGCAAAGGAGTGAGATGAGGATTCGGGAGGTGTTCAGTTGCTAAATGTGGTCTCATTGCTAGGTGACCTTGGAAAACTGGGCCACAGCTTAACAACCTAAAAGGCCTGGCCCTCTATCCTGGCACTGCGCAGAGAAAGCTGGTCACGCAGGCTGGAGGAGCTCCAACTCCACCTCTGGGAATGACTAAATTTGCCTGGTCTGTTTTTCTGTTTTGCTTTTGTTGTTGTTTTAGTTCCTTTGTTTGTTTGTTGTTATTTTGGTCTCCTTTTAAAAGAGTGGGCCTTATCATATTCTCTGTAAATAATCAGAATATCTCAAAAAATCTACAGAAATGTGAAAGCTGGGAGAAGGGTAAGATATCAGCAGTTCTCAGGCACAACATAGAATCCGTTCCGGATGTCTGGCTCAATGAAATTTAATGGAAGGCTCTTTACCTGGTTTATTAGTTTGCAACGTGTGCCTTAAGTAATTATCCCGAAATCAAAGACTCAGAAGGACATTTAATCAGTCTCTAAAAACTCGGTGCCAGGGTACAAATTGAAAGAGCTGCAGGGCTTCCTCTCCCGCAACTTCTTTAAGGGAGAACGGTCCTGGCCTCCTCCACAGTGGAGTGGCTTTTGGCCATCTCTGATGGTTGTGGAGTCACTTCAGTTTTGTTTCTAGGTTCCTGTGACTTTTCCCCTCTTCTGTCTTTTTAAAACCTATTCTCTGTCTCTCCTATGCCGAGGTTGGACGTGGACTGATTGCCAAACCCGAACCCTGATGATTTGCATTTCAGGATATCTAACCTTTTACATCTCCCATTTTTTTCTAATAAAGTAACATTTGCTGTGACAGAGAAATATTTTGAGGAACCTGTGTCCAAGCCACACAGCTGGGTATTGAGTGGGTAGGTAACACCAAACAAGTACACAAGCTCCAGTGGGACCGACTGAGGTTACTTCTGAGCAGTCCCCGATGGACATTAGAGGAAAAACACATGCAGCTTGTGAGGGGAGAGGGAAGTGGACAGAGACAGAGACAGCAATGGTAAATTGCTGACAACCCATTTTTAAAATTTAAGAAACACTTCAGTTGGAGAGATGAAGGTTAATATGCAGTAGTGATATCCGGGACAATTCAGGAGGAAACAAGAGCTGTAGTTTTACAAAATCGTGGACTGTGAGACAAGATATTAAATGGAAAACATGTAAACGAAAAGCAATAAATATATAGTTTCCCCTGATATCAGAATCTGGGCTGCTTCCAGTGTTTTTCTCTGGTGAAATGCAATCAGAAGAACAGAGAAAACAAATGAATAAATAATAGATTGAGAAGGTTACAGACACCTTTCTCCCCGACATGACCTGTATCACTACTTCTAGGAGATATTCCAGGCATCTTTTATGGCACTATTTAAGCTCTTAAATCAACAATCAGACAATGCAAAAAGGGCTGATCTGAAAAAGGAGAATAATGACCTTCAAAGTTGTTAAATTTTGACACAGAATGAATCAAGGTTTTAAGTATACTAAAACCAAGGTCATTTAACATAATGTCATTACATAATAATATTACAAACTAGAGATTCATACTTATGTAGATAACATCTGAGTATTTTCCAAATATATTTAGAGAGCTGCATGAGGAGCAGATCACCAAATTATTTCTGAATTTTCAAGTCTTTTCCCCATGCTGGTAACTTAGTAGCTTTCTCAGGGCCAACATGATGTCCTTATTCCTCAGCGAGTAGATGATGGGATTCAGAGTTGGGATCAAAACTGTGTAGAAAAGAGAGAGGAGCTTTCCATTGTCCTCAGCCTGCCTTGGTTTGGGCTGTAAATAAGTGATGCTGGCTGTTCCATAGAACAAGACCACAACCGTCAGGTGAGAGGAGCAGGTGGAGAAGGCTTTAGCCCTCCCTCTGGCCAAGGGCATCCTCAGAATGCTGGAGATAATTCTGACATAGGAGATGAGGATCAGTAGAAAGGGAAAAGTGGCAAACACTGCAGTCACCACATAGACTGCCATCTTGTTCTCAAATGTGTCCCCACAAGCCAGCTTGAGAACTGGGGGGAGGTCACAGAAGAAGTGATCAATTCTGTTAGACCCACAAAAGGGCAGAGTGAAAATGTGGCTTGTTTGCCCAATCATAACAGGGACCCCACAGGTCCAGCAGGCGTCCACCAGCTGCATGCAGTGCTTGGGGTTCATGATCAGGGTGTAATGCAGAGGGTGGCAGATGGCCACATAGCGGTCATAGGCCATCGCGGTCAGGAGCAGGCACTCTGCACTTCCCAGTGTGCTGAGAAAGCACATTTGTGTAGCACAGGCAACCAGGGAAATATTTCCTTTCTGGGTACAAAGGTCCATGAGCATTCTCGGGATAGTGAATGTCACATAACATATATCCAAAAAGGAAAAGTTGCTAAGGGAAAAATACATAGGTGTGTGAAGAGCAGGGTCAATTTTTGTTATTAGTATTATAAGGCCGTTGCACAGCAGAATAGTCAGATACATAAGTAAAAATGTTCCAAAGAGAATCCACTGAAGGTTGGGAGTATCAGAAAACCCCAAGAGAACAAATTCCACCACTGCAGTGGTGTTTGACATTTCTCCTCCCATGTGGGTATCAGTGCAGGTATGGTGTATTCAGGCTGTCATTTGGAACCACATGCCCTGTTTTCTTGCGGTGAATAGATTTGTAGCTATACTCACATGGTCTCTCATGCTACATCTAATTGTCCCTGGTTTCTTTTATGGCATGAGCTTTGAAACTTCCAAGATGAACTCCTATGCAGTTAAGTTTCATTCATGAGAGAAAATCTAAGACTTTATTGCACTTGGGTGTGATGATGCCCAAGAGTATTGAGATTGAGAAATGCACATGATTACCGGTATTTAGAGCACGTGGAGCAATATCCTCTCCTTAAATTGAATTTAGTTTACAAGGTTTTTCAGTTAATTGATTAGCTTTACTATTTTTCCATTTTCACTGAATTCCTTGTTCTTTTAATTCACTCCTGTTCTCTCGAAGATTTTCTTCAATTCTTGGTACAAATTAAGTTTTACATCCTCCTTTAGCAGTCCAGTGGAAACAATTTTCCAAAATGTGTTCTTCATTACAAAGCAAATAAAGTGTATATTAGTGTTTTTCATTTGTGCTTTGCTTGCTCAAGTGAGAGTTACTGTAGAGTAAGAATATCAATATGAATAAATGAGGAAGTGAATTTATAGAAGGGAAAGGGAAGTAGGAGAAAAGGAGAAGGGGTTGGAGAAAAAAGCATCCGCTGTGTGGTGTACATGTACCCTCTTCCCAAGATGGTTGTACAATGTGTGCATGCAAGCACTCGCTAATGAAAAATCAAATAAAAATCTAAGCCAAAATAAAGCAAAACATTCTTGCTGTTTTATATTAACATTAACCACTACTAAGCATTTTACACTGCTTTATAATTTCTTAATTAATGCACTTTCTGAATGTTTCTTCTCCAAATTTCCAAAAGTCTGTATTTTCCTCTCTTCTCAAATCCACTATACCTGTTCGTTTGACTCCCTCATCAAATTTGTCTCCTATAAATTATTTCAAATATTAATATAGTTAACATCCAACACATACCTAATGTTATTCAACTTTATAATTTAGAAATGTAATAGATCCATGATTATATAAAATAACACATTTTCAGATAAAGAACTCAAATTCTCGTGCTTTTTTTGTTTTATTAATTTGAAACCATCCTTCTGAAAGGGTCTCACATTTCTACCACAGCTCACCTTCACAAATGCACAAATTAATCATTCTAAGAATTTTTAAGTAATATTTTACCTACAATCTTGCACACTCTTTTTCTCAGGAAGTCACTTGAAGGCTGCAGTACTTGTGCTTGCTTTAAGAAGTATTCCTATTCTTAATATTCTTAAGTAGGAATAGTCACTCTCACCCTGGGGATAATCTTCTCTTATGCACCAGTGTAATTTGCAGAAGCCAATTTCTGTTTGGCAGTTGTTCTGATTCATTATTGCGAGCAGTTTTTTTAAATTGAAACTTCGTTTCCTTCTTCCTCTCTTTGGAGTCGTGCTCCTCCATGGTAGTGTGAGTTTGCTGGGAGTGAAAAAGCATTTCTTTACACTTCAGGAAAAATTGAAATATCTTGCTGTTGCCTTCAGGCCCTTTACTAAGTGACAGGCAGTTGCCTCATTGACTTTTATTCCCACTATTCCTCCAGATCCAGGTCTTAGGAAAATATCCTGTGTGTTTTGTAACATACACTCCCTACACTGGCTATTAATGGTATTTGTAGTGATGAAAATCTGTTGTTCTCATAACAGAGTCATGAAGATAGCACACATTATGTTTGTGAAGATTTATTATATTGAACTTAATACTCAGGTTTCCAAATTACTTCAAATTATTTTGTAGATAAATTAAACACGTATCTACTTTTCTTTCTTGCCACATATTTCCATTAACTTCAGGATTGGATATTTTATCAAATGGAAAAATTATTAAAAACTAACTCTCCTCTGTGGTCTTAATTTTCTTTGTGTTCAAGTGGCCCATGTGTGGGGCTCTCTGTTATGTTACTGAATATTCTCTTCTCAGCTATGACTGACCCACCACAGTCATGTTTTAAGACATTTTTATTTTTGTCACAATGTGTATTACAGAAGGAGCAGAATCATACATTATAACTGTGTAAAATAAATTGTTTAAATTCATGTTGTGCTGATGGAGACACGGACTTCAAAACAAAGTAGATTTTTCAAAACTGACAAAATACCAAAAACTCAGACTTCTCCTTTCATAGTTTGATTAACAAATACTGTAAATTGCATGACAGGCTTTAAGACATTTATTCCTTTTGAACAGCTTTTGCTTCTTTAGACAACACAATGATTTCAGTTATGTTCCCTCATTTATTAGACTTTGAAAGCAGGATTATGTTGCAAAATAACTGAATTTCAATGAATTCACCAACATTTCAATTTTAATTGCCATTGATATTCTCACTCAAAAAATGCAAAAAAATTAAAAGAAATTTTAGAGCAGAGGTGAATATTTATATATGGAGTAAAAAAATGCTGTAATCCAGCATAGACTGCATCTGCATAGAGCGAACATGTACCCATACTTTCTTTAAGAACAAGATAAAAATATTCCT
>NW_022901030.1:94578-101982 GCF_012274545.1 Fukomys damarensis | reverse complement strand
TTGAGAGATGCAAATTAAAATAACACTGAGATTCCACCTCACCCCAGAAAAAATGGCTGCTACTATGAAATCAACCAATATCAAATACTGGCAGTGGGGAAAGAGGAACCCTGATCCTCTGCTGGTGGGAGTGCAGACTGGTGCAACCACTGTGGATATCAGTATGGAGATAACTCAAAATACTGGGATTAGAGGTCCCATTTGACCCAGCTGTTCCCCTGCTGGTTATCTTCCAAAAGAATCAGACCACAGCCATATATGTCCACCTATATTCATAGCCACACAGTTTGTAATAGTTAAAACTTGGAAAAAGCCCAATTGCCTATCAAAAGGATAATGGATAAAGAAAATATTTTTGTTAGTTTTTAAAAAATAAAATGGAGTACTACTCAGCCATAAACAATGAGAAATTAGAGCCATTTATATCTATATGGCTGCACATTGAAGTGATACTCTTAAATGAAATAAACAGGACGGATGTGTAAATACTGAATAGTCTCTCTGATGTGAGACAGTGAAAGTGTAAATAAGGATCAAATTGTATAGCAGATAATGTGAAATGGGAAGAAGAGGTCCAAAGGGGAAGGGGAAGTGGGAGGGGTAGGGACAGGAAAGGGAGGAATGGAAGTAATATGGGAAAATGAAAAATAGAAACAATGTCTTTGTAAATAGGGAGAGTTGAAGGGAGGACAGGGTGATGGAGAAGAAGTAAGAATCAAGATGTGTATACTCCAGTGATAACTGTCATGATATTGCACCCATAAAATTACCAGTAAAATGTATAAAACAGGAACAGCACTGTCTTCTCCCTGCCCTGGGTCTGAGACCCTTCTCTTCCAGTTCCTGCATATTGAACACTCAGGAATCAGTGAAAATGCAATAATATGTTCTAACACCCGGTGTGTTTTATAAATAGGATGTCTGAGAAAGAAATGTGTACCTCTTAACAACATTTTCTTAATCCTATATAGCATAATGCTCACTATTTGTTATGTCATTAGCCAGAATAAATGATGGTAATCAACCAATATTTTTACTGCCACTTCACATGTCCCTACCTGAGCATTTCCTTTTCATAACATAAAGTGCAAACTAATACACACAGAGACACACATGCACAAATATGTTTCAGTAAAAACAGTTACAAAGACTGTGTGAATTCAGCAAAATCAACACTTATTTCACAACTAGAAACAAATAGATTTGTTACCTATATTATTGCATTTCTAATTTTTACACAATGATGTCACAGTAAAACTATATATATTATAGAGAGACAATGTATTTCTTTCTAGTTATGTACATTAATTCATGTAACCTGTCTCGTATTTATAGGCATTTGTATTATATCTATTTTTATATCATAAAGTATCTGTCATAAGTATAATCATACATCCAAAATTGTATTACTTAAAAATGTTTCTTTGAAATAAATTTTAAGAAATAATCTATAAGTGATAGTGTTAGATTTGAGCTTAAAATTTGATCTGTTTTTGTCTTCTTATTGGAATTTTACATTATTTACTTACTATCACATATCGTCATACATTTTATACAAACCACATATGTCCCTGATTGTCCCTAGCATCCTTATTATAATTTGACTCAAATTTTAAAACCTTGAGGTGAAAAGTCAGTGTCTGGACTCTCATAGATATTGTTTCAATGAATCCATAGAAATCACTTGCAGCAGATTACTCTGCTCAGTGCAAAGAAACAGGTTTGTGGTTAAAACAACTTTAAGTCTTCACATGGGATATAACAGTACCTTAAAGCAGTGTTTGAAAACAGGCAAAGTTATTGAACTACCGCATCCTCAGAGCTCTGTCAAGGCCACTTGTAAACCAAGGCAGGATCCCAGCGGCCAATAAGGGCAGAAGACAAGACAGAAAGGGCTGACATGTGGAGCTCACTTGTTTTACTTACGTGAACCTGCCATTCTCACATCGTTAATATAGATGTGAACAGACAGTGGTGTGGAGGACATCTGGCTTACACAGATACAGAAATAGTATCAAAAATGAAGTCGTCATCCCTCAGGGTGGCACAGCCCAGAAGCCTTTGGGAGCGCTGTTTCCTGGCTGCTTGCAGAGGGATGTTTCAAAATATGTGAGTCTCTGTAGTCTACTGAGGGGCACAAGTTATTCTGTGATGATCAAATTTCATCTGTTGATGATATTTGAGAAAATGTAAAATAGTCATGAACATTATACACCATATGTCTTAAGATGTACAACTTATCTGCCACAAATCCTATTGAAAGTTATGCAAAAACACACTAAGTGGGTATGAGAAATGTACAAGCTTATGCACTCTGATGCTTGTGTTTCTACCTAAGTCCCACTTGAACTGAACTATCTGTCATGGTGAATATTTTTGTTTGCATATTTGTTGTTATAAAGCCTTTCTCTTCTTCCTATAAATGTGGTATACACACTCAGTGAAATTCTATGGCATGAATGCATTTTTCACTTTTCATAAAATTGATTCCTACTGATCATTTGAATGACTCTTGACATTTCATTGTCATTTTTTCTGTATGATGTTCCAATACCCAGGATACTCCTCTGGGAAATACTATGGAGGCAAATCTCAAACCTAAGTAATTGCTCATCATTTTCCACCACTAAATCAGTGAAACACTTTCTGTTACCCATGAGCTTCGTGAAAGCTCCAGTGCATATTTGGAAGAGGTGGTCTATTTCTTGGGCATATTCTTTGCATTTCTTCCTCAAATCACTTTTTCAGTTCCCTACAGGGCTTCCTTGTCTCCAGCAATGCCTTGTTTTCTCACACTACTCTCTCTTTATGCACAATGAAATTTAACTTCATAAACACAGCCACTTCCAGAAGTCATGTGTAACTCAACTCCCAGATCCCATCAATACAGAGCAATTGAAGCCATACATTGTTGCAAAATTGTTAATCTGCGTTCATTCCCAAAAAGATTGGTGTTTTAACATGGAATTGCTTTTCTAAATCATAGAGTGCAAAGATTTAAGGTGAGTTTTAAGACATTAGAGAAATAACCAAGGAAAGCACAAAACACAGTCATCTGTATCTAAACGATTTTTGGAGTCACTCATACCCCTAAACACAATAATCAACTGTCTATTTTAAAAATCTCCCCATCAGAGATGGGCAGACTGGTCCTGAGTCATGGGCCATTATGGAGTAAGTCCAAGGCATGAAACTAATAGAAGAAACCGGGTTCACAAATTACTCCATTGGAAAAAGTAAGAAAGGGCTGTGGATGCCAACAAGTGTTTTGTAGAAGCAAAGATTCATATTTTGAGTACTATAAAGGATATTCCAGGAGAGGTTTGTGCTTTACTAATTTTGCAAGCAGTTAAGACGTGTACAAGGAACTACTATATGTAGGTAACAAAGAAACATTTCAATTACCTGCAAAGTAATAATAAAGTTTGCTTTTAGAAAACTACACAGTATTTGCATACTCTTTGAAAGAGCAACAGCAAGTGAAATTTAAGAAATGTAAACATTCCTGCAATCTAAATCCAGATCTAAAAAAGAAGGGAACCAATATTTCAGAAGTTATCGGTGTGTCCTAACATACACTGAATCTAAGATAGGTTAGCTTTATACTTTTTAAATACCTCATTAGAAGTGAGGTCATTCGCAGTGGTGACTCAGTTCATGAACATTTCTGTTCACAAACAATTAAGCTCTCAAATATACTCATCTGACAAGATTGTGTTTCTGTTCACAAACTCCACCTCAGGTAACAAATAAAACTGCATTATCTTCCCCACACAGAAACAAATGTGGGTATCTTCCCCCAAATCATAAAACAAATTGAGTTTGTGAACTGAGGCACCACTGAAGTTTGCATTATTTTTCATCTATGTCTGAATTATTTCACTCTTTTTTGCATGTGAGCTCCCTTCATGCTGTCGTGTGAAGTGAAAGTTCACTCACTTCCATGGCTGCACAGTAGTCTAGTAAGTGAACATGTCAAGGCTTTTTATCAAAGTGAAAATGATAATATAGTAAGACCTCTTTGTACCAGCTTTGAGTGCACATATTTTGCTTACAAAATAAGAAATGACATGGTGGGTTCATAAGCTATGTGTAACGGGTAAGGTGTAATACTGAATAACAGGTACTTTCTAAGGAAGGTCAAATTATTATTCCTGTCAATGTATAAAAGCTGAACTTGTTAGGCATTCATGTCAATACTTGAAATTATTATTGTCAGGTATTTTAATCTTAGTTTTTTTGTGGTTGTAACAGTCTTCTCAAATTTCAATTTGGGTTTAGCTGAACACCATCAGTTATATAACAATGTTTCTCGTGTGTCTATTTAAATATAAATGCTGAACGGGAGCATTAAAGGGCCTGTGACTGAAGTGTCTGCACCCTCACAATTCACACGACTTAGCCGGTGCCATTGTCATTGCCGTTCCAGATCACATCCGTCTAGAAACAGTGCATTTTCTCCAGAGATGAAGCCCTGTATACTTTGTGTGTTGTTGGTGTTGTTGCTGTTATTTTGTTATTAGGGAAATCTGTAGTAGTGGGGAGGTTTCAGAGGGCAGAGAATCATAGCCATATGGAGACAAAACTTTTCAACAGAAAAGGACTTTGTAGATCATCTGCCCTGAGCTGGACTTTCACAGAGAGGAGACTGACTTTTAGGGAGGAAGAGTGATTTGCTAAATATACAGTCACTTAGAGCTGCTTTGGATGCCTAGCTTAGCAGACGGAGGGGTGGGGGAGAGCTAGAAGGATGCAATTTATCATCTGCCACTTTAGCCCAGGGCTTCCTACTTACTGGTCCATTGAGCGTCCTCACTGCTCTGTGCTAAGCATGGTGCTCAGAGGACCTATCGGCGGTGCCAGCCTGTCTGTTCACCACTGTCATCACTAGTTGGCCCGTGCCATGACAGTACTATGTTTGAGTACTTCAGGAGGAAGGCTGAGGAAACGGGGGAAATATAAAGACAAGCCAATATTGTTAATGCACTACTGAGGGTCACTGGCAAATGCACTGTATGGGGCATTATCTGCCCAGAAGCTCTTATTAAAAAAAAAAATGACTAAAAAAAGAATAGGGCAAATCAGAAGGCATAGGCACAAGACTCTGAATTTGTATTCCAGAGGCAGTTTCCTCCCACAGGATGGTCCTGTCACCACTCTGTCCTGTAATCAGTGATGTGGCCCATGTGACACCATGAAAAGCAAGAGGAAACACTTGGGCCTTACATCCACTATGGGAATGTTTTCTAAGGACATTTTGAAATGCAGCTAGAAAATATTAGATGTTCAAGGTCACTTAGTTTGTACAGTTTTAATGCATAACTGTGAGTGTCATAGCTCTGGGAATTCCTTCAGATCTGTGGTCACTTCCCTACTTTTCAACAAACTTCTTACAGTGTTTTGACATCTTAAATTTGAACAGAGTCAAGCAGAGTAGCCCAACATTGATAAAGTACATTTTTTTACTTGCTGTGTTTAATATGTATGCCTTTATAGATCTATTACATCAGATGCAAAAAAAAAAACTTTTTTTCTGTATTCTTAGAAGCTGTAAGGTGTAAAATCAAACTACATGTCATAATAATTTGATATCTAATAAGTACTCACGAGTCTCTACAGGGGTTGATCTTTATTATTGATTTGTTTTTCCATTCTGGGTCTCAGTCACAAGAACTTACTAGAATTCCAGGCAGAAACACATGGCATTCTTAAGCATAAAATGTTCTCCTTCTCAAATTGGAGGTGATGGTCTGCTACAGAGAGCAATATATACAATAGCATATCAAGGAGGGCATCATTTAAGAACTGCAATGATGGGCTTAAAAACAAGGCTGAGAAAGGAAAGGGAGGAAGAGCAGAGATACAGTGACTGAGCAAAAAATGTTGCCATAAGGATGGACCTTGCACGGGACATTGATTTTAAATTGCGTGGAGTTTTACACAAAATTGTCCCAGTTCATGGGAAGCATATGACTTCAAATTCATGTACACACTCTGTAATGATCAAATGGTTAGTATACCTATCAGCTCAAACATTCCTTATTTCTTTGAGCTGCACCAGTCAAAATGCCCTCTCCTACTTATTTTGAAACACACAATACACTATCATGGTTGATTTACCCCTCGTAGGCAGCAAACACCAGAACTGATTCCTCTCCTTGTACTCGCCCAACTCCATAGGAAGTGAAACTAAACAAACAGTACCCAAGGAAGTGAATGAAAACGTACAGAATATTCAAATAGGCATTTCTCAAAAGAAACATACAAATAGCCAACGTGCGAGTGAATGTGTATCTAATATCAGTAATCACTGTGGGAAAGAAGATCAGAAGAGCTTTGCTCTTTATTCCTTGACTCTTGGACTTCCGTCCCTCCAGAGGGCTACTTTCCTGTCTATCTTCAGGTCACTGATTCTCAGCTTATCCATATAAAATCCTTCCTTCCTCCACCATTGTTCGTTGGATCTGAAACTAAATTTCCCCCCTTCAAAGAACCATTTTCCCTTTGCCATGCAGATTTACTCATTTGGGTGCACTTAGAATATCCTGGCTTTTAAATTAATAGCCTTTTTGTGATTTACCATGCATTATTTGTAATTTTAATATTATAATTAATATTAATTAATCTTTCTAATTTCCAATATATTCTAGGAATCATTAACGTGGAAATTAAGATGCTAATCATACAAATCCGTAAAAGACAAACACTAAAACCTCAATAGAATAATGAAATAAAGCATGAAATATACCACTAAACAAATGACAATTTGAGACACTTAGCACAGAGTGGAAATTTACCAAAAATAAATAATACCCTTATATTGGAGACATAAAATGAGGTTGGACTAGTTAGGAAACTACAGAATATTGCTACAGAATATTGCTTGGTAAAACCGTTCTTATATTGAATTAAAAAATCAAGACAAAATTATATTTAAATATGTAATTAGAAGGCAACAATAGTATCAATTTATATAAATTAATACATATTTATTTGTAATAAGTGCTTCCTTACTTAACAAAAACTTTATTTCTCAGCTTTTGCAGGGCCTCCTTAACATCCTTATTCCATAGGCTATAAATGAGAGGGTTCAGCATGGGAATCACCAGGGTATAAAACAGTGAGATCATTTTGTCCTGGTCTAGGGAGTAGGCAGAACTGGGCCGGAAGTACATGAAGAGCAGAGTTCCCTGGAAAACGGAAACCGCAGTGAGGTGGGAGGCACAGGTAGAGAAAGCTTCGGACCTTCCCTCGGCAGAGCTAATCTTTAAGACAGATGAGACGATATAGCAATAGGAGACCAGAACCCCTGAGATGGTGCTCAGTTCTATAAAGCCAAAAATGATGAACATTACTAATTCATTGACCTGTGTATCAGAGCATGACAACACTAGGATAGGGGGG